>NC_133335.1:206904619-207177119 GCF_042186555.1 Aquarana catesbeiana
TTACTGGAGCGCGCGCTTGCACTGCACCTGCGCAGTGCAGACGGGCAGACCGTCTGACGTCAGGGACCGCCTCTCATGCCGTCCCTGACTTCGGGTTGGGGTGCTCTTATAGCGGCCATTCATGGCCGCTATGTGAGCCTACAGCCCCTGGATGAGGATGCATTTAGGACCTCTGTGTTGGTAAGTGCTGCCGCCCCCCACCCTTCTTACTTGCAGGTAGATTTTCCTCCTGTGGGTAATCTACACTGATACCTTTATCCTTTATACCGTGTTTGTAACTCCATGACTATTACTGTTACAGTTGTCATGGTAATCGCTGCCAGTGTATATCTTTATCACAGCCATTTTGGGGGATCCCTACTATCATCCAACAGCAGCTGGCTTCGTTGCTGTTCACCTTATAATTGTATCTGGGTTTTATGCTTCTTAAACCCATGTGTTTCAACACATCAGTACCCTAGGGGTGAGTGCCATTTCCATACTCTGTGTGCAATCTTTCCTACTCTGGTCCAACTCTACTTACCCCACTGCCTTCCCCCCCCCCTCTTTTTTTCCCCCACTTCCCTCCTCCCCCCTTTCCCCCTTCCCCCCCCTTTCCCTCCCTTCCCCTCCCTTCCTCCTTCTCCCCCTCCCCCCGTTTCTCCCCCCCCCCCTTTCCCCTCCCCCCCTTCCCTTTTCTTTCCCCCCCTTCCCTCCTCTTCCCTTCCCCTTCTCCCTTCCCTTCCCTTCCCCCTTTCCCCCCCCTCCTCCCCCCCCCCTTTTCCCTCCCCCCCCTTCCATTCTTCCCCCCCTCCCTTTTCCTTGCCCTACCTTTTCCCCCTCTCCCTTCCCCCTCCCCCTGTCTTTCCCCCCCCCCCCTTTCTTTCTGTCCTTTCACTTTCTACCTATTTCCTTCACACTTCCCTGGCCCCTTTCCCTGCACACGTTTCCAATCTTAGAGGCACACTATCGGCACCCCCTCACCTTATCCTCCTTCTTATTGATTTTCCAGTACATACCCTTTTATCTTACCATCCATTTATCCATTCAGAGGCTGTCTAGTTATCCCCTGTGTCCGCCACGGGGGGAATCGTTTGGGGCCATGTACACCCACCGGGAGCCTTAGAACGGGTGAGCTCATTCTTTTCCTATCTAAATTGTATATAATTGTGTAATATTCTCTTTAAATGTTTGTGCTGCATTAATAATGTTACTATGAAAAAAATGTTTCTGTGTGTTATACTCATTACAATTATCATATGTTGCACCACAGATATTGCTCTCCTGAGGAAGCGGTAAAACCGCGAACCGGTCGAGAATTCAAGCTCTATTTGTGTCTACTAACACTATGGGTTGTAATCCAATTGGTTGTATTGACTGCTTCCTTTTTTAAATTACAACTGTTATGTGATATTGTTACAATCTTTTAATTATGTTTTCTATTAAATGGAATTTTTATACTACCTTATTGCTCTCTTTCTCTACCTTTATGTACTGTAATTTTCACTTTATTAGTACCGCAATAGTCCCCCCCCTCCCCCCTCTTTAGGGGTTGTTGTTTCCGTTATGGGGTATTGAGATGCAGGCCGACAGAGGCAGCCAACTGCGACCGCTCTCTACCTCATTCACAGTATTATTGTAATAGTCACTTGGGATGATGGTACTTTTATTTGGTCATTTACCTTTTTGATTTGAACGCTCCTCCTTCCTTATAATATTTGTTATTACGTATAATTCGTAACTTCAAATAAATTCGTATTCGTTACTTCACTAACAGCCAATTTTGAAAGGAAATTCCAATACCTATAATTTAATAGTTAGTAATAGTTAAGTTATGCTGGCCATACACTTACGAAAAATCAGCTGAAATTCAATCATTTAGACAATTTGTTCCTTTTTCAGCCAGTTAATGGACACAAATTGGTAACTGAAGGACAATTTGGAAATTTTCTGCCGAACAAACGATGAATAAAAAGGTTAATGTGTTTCTCGTCCAAATTTTTTTGCACTAAGTATATGTGAAAAAACAAACAAAAAACTGATTCATTTTTGTCCATTGAGCGACTTATCAATCATTACATGATGGCACTATCGTTTGCTCTCACGGCCAAATGTTTGTATTTCGAAAATGGGTTTGAATGATTTTTCATATAGTGTATGGCCAGCATTATTATTAGTTAGTTAATGTTATCATTATTTCAGATTTTTGGATTTTCGTTCTTATTTTCGGAATTTCGTTCTTTTGAATTCTCGGATTGTAATTCTTATTTTTGGATTTCCAAATTTTTGGATTTTAGTATTTTAGAATTTCCGAATTTTAGAAATTTTGAATTTTCGAATTTCTGAATGTTCAAATTTTCGAATTTCCAAATATTCAGAAAAAATCGGACATTCGGAAATTCTGATATTTCTGAATTAACTAATTTGTCTAAATTCGTTAAACGAATTTGGAACTAAATGAATTGCACATGTCTAATAATTTTCTTAACATCCTTAACCCTTAACCTACTTCCCTGCAACCCTAACCTCCTACTCCCAACCTCCTTCCCTCTCTACCCTAACCACTATGAAGAAGAGACACATATACACAGAAGTTGCTTAAAGTGTACTTGTAGTGCACACATGTATTTATTTATTTTTAAACTGTATGCTTTATTAGTATAAAATATAAATTAACAATATAGTCACCTCTCTTCTCACCCTCCAGAGGAGAATGAGCAGACTGATTGAAAGGCAAGAGTATAACCATTGAACCATACTAACCATACTAATGCCATTGAATTCCAAATGTCATTTTGTTATTTAACAAATCTGTTCTGCAGAAAGAAGTTATTATCTTATTAAAAGCACTTAAGTGTGAGTAAGCTATATTGTAGATTTATGTCTTCTTTCTGTAAATTAAACTCAAATCCTTTTTTTGTCAAATTTTGAATTACTTTTAAAGCTTAGGTAAGATAAAGCTAAATGACATTAAGAGGCCAGACATCCAGAGTAAATGCACCTGGATGTACGCCATGTTTCTAGATCCCTATCATATTTAAGAAATTAAATGTTCACATATCAGTGATGCAAATATATTCAGATATATGTAGAAAGTCTCAGACATTAGCTCATTGTGGCATCTTTGGGAAAATAAAAATAAACATCTTCCTGGAAGTTAGCTGGGAATTTTAATTATATAGAACCAATGACCCATTTATTTATTTATATACAATATTTATTTTCAATATGGTTGTATCAGTAGCACTGACATAGATAGCACTTTAAAATTCTACCTATTATCTAGCTTTTATTCCCTTACTAATTAGACCAGGGTTTCTCAACCAGGGTTCCATGGGACTCTAGGGTTCCTACAGAGGTTGCTAAGGGTCCCTTGAGCAATGAACAATTTCTACCTCTTAGATAAGTTTCCACTGACACCATTGATCTTTTTATCTATCTGTAAGGGGCTAATTCTTCCCAATGACCACAAGTGTAAGGAGCATCCTTCCCACTATCACACTACACTAAAGTATCATGAGTCGTAGATATCTAAGTTTTAGGAGGGGTTCCCTGAGACCGGAACGTTGTTTCAAGGGTTCCTCTGTGTTGAAAAGATTGAGAAAGGCTGATTTAGACCCTACTACTTCCTGCTGCCACGGTGGTGGTCTGCCTCTTGGAGGTGGGCTCTGAAGTCCCTATGCCCACCCCTAGGTTGTGCTAACAGGTGCTCCATGATTCACCATAGTAATGTGAGTTGTATATATTAATATGTTAATTTTTGCACATCATGTATAATTTTGTTTGAAATTTCATGTATACTTATACATATATATTTTCTCTACTAAAACAAGCATAGTGCTGTCCTACCCTGCCACATTGGGTCCTGAAGAAGCCATGAATTGGTGAAACGTTGACCTGGCAGACCTAGTTACCTGAAGCATACAGTCTCTACTATTTGTTACTCTATTAGACTTATACATATATGGAAAAACTTCCGGTACCTCTGTAGAGTATGTGTGATATTAACATGTGGTGGATATATTTTATGCCTTTGTTTTTAAACTCTATTTTAATTTTTAACAATAAATTCATGTTTTATAATTTGGTGTGGTCTCCTATCCTGAGCCTATAAAGTCCGGTCTCTCCTGAAGGTATCTAACTTTTGTCAGTCCATACTTTTCCACACTATTATCTAGACACACGCATATCTATTCATGTATGTTCAAAGGGCAGTGGGGTCTGATGCCATTTAACCCACCAGTAAAGATTAGGGAACAATGCAAAAGCACTGGAGTATACTGGGCAAATGAATCAACTCGATATGCTGCCACCTTGTCTTGCACTATATAACAGCCCCTACCACATTTATCATAAAACCAAGTTTACTCATTGCTGCCAAAAGTCACTATTTGCAATTAAAATTTAAACATCTATAGCATGCCACTTAACACGGAATGTGTTACTGCTTGTAGCCCAGTCGTTGAAGTTTGGGGTGGTGTCCATACTTCTATGTCTTTTGTCTTTTACTTGTTTTGTAACATGGTTAGATGCTCTGCATAAAGTGTTTACTTCATTCCATGTCTTTATTAAAGTGGACCTTCCATGCAAATGGTTGGTTGGCATAACTCATAGCCCTCCTCCTTCAAACATAAATGACTTGGGCCTCATGCACACTGGTTTATTGTAAACGCTGTTCCTCTTGACAGGAGAAAGTCAGCGTTAAAAACTCACCCTAAGCTGCGTTTTTTCAAACCAGTTTAGGTGAGTTTAACCACTTAACAACCGGGCCATAGCCGAATGACGGCTACAGCGCGTCTCGATAACTCTGGGAGGGTGTATATTGACATCCTCCCAGAATCGCGCTTCCTCTCGCCCCCTGGGGCGCGCACACGGGAGTATCCTTGACCGCCAGGTCCAGAGGACCCGACGCATCACGGATCACGGTAAATGGCCGCTGACAGCAGCCGTTTACCACGTGATGGCTCCGTCAAATGCCGGAGCGATTACTTGTAAACAAACCGGCATCATATCCGGTTCCTCTCTCCCCTCTCTGTACTGGTACAGTGTGAGTGGAGAGGGGAGAGATCAGTTGCAGCAGCGCTGTTGGCTGGATATGTAGTGCCCACAGTGCTGCTCTGTGCCCATTGCAGCCTCATCCATCCATCCATGCTCATCCGTCCATGCTCAGCCATCCATACTTAGCAATACTCATCCATCCATCCATGCTCAGCCATCCCTCTGTCATACTCATCCATCCATCCATGGTCAGCCATCCATACTCAGCAATACTCATCCATCCATCCACGCTCAACCATCCCATCCACCCCCAGCCGTACTCAGCCGTGCTCATTTATACTCAGCCATCCCATCCATACTCAGCCATCCACATTTATGGCTCAACTATGCTCAGCCATCCCCATATACGGCTCATCCATCCCCATTAATGCTCATCCATGCCAGATCAGTTCTCATCCATGCCATTACAGTGCCTCACAAAAGTGTAAAAATAGGTATTCAAATTAGATTTGAGAAATGTATGCCCCTAGAACACCTGATGCTGCTCCCTGCATGTTGGGCCTCTGTATGTGGCTGTAGAAAAGTCTCCCACATGTGGTATCACCATACTCAGGAGGAGTAGGAGAATGTATTTTGGGGTGTAATTTTTGGTTTACATGCTATGTGTTAGAAATATTGTATAAATGGACAACTTTATGTAAAAATTTTGCGTTTCCTAGACCTTTGCAGTAATATCGTGTGACATAAAAAATTGCAACTACCACTATTTTATTCTCTAGTCTATCATATTTGTGGGTTTTGTGTAATCTTCAGGCCTAAAATGATTTTTTAAACGTGTGTAAAAACGGCTCTGGCAGCGAAAGGGGGTGGGGGGTGGGGGGGGGGATAAACGTCAGCAGCTGCAATTACTGTAGCTGCTGGACACTTACCTGTCCAGGGAGCCTGCGATGTCGGCGCCCCAAGCCGATCCATCCGGGTGCAGGTGTCGGCATCTTTACTAAGGGAAACAGGAAGGGAAGCCTTGCGGCTTCACAGCCTGTTCCTTACTGCGCATGCGTGTGTCGTGCTGCTCTTTCTGAATGGTCCCTGCTGCCTTCTGGGACCTGTGTATCCCCCAGAAGGCAGCGGGGGGGAAGGAGGAGGGGCTGGAAGTTTTGTAGATCGCAGGACAATTGCGGCGATTTTACTCGGAAGTGGGAGCGGTTACCTGGTTTTGACAGGTATCCGCTCCCCCCCCCCTCCCCGGAAGGTGCCAAATGTGGCAGCGGAGGGGGGGAGAAGCCAACATGCGGAGCTTCCCCTTTTGGGTGGAGCTCCACTTTTAGACAAATGACATAGTCGCCAGAAAAAATCTGGGCCTAAAAGGAAACAAATGACCTTACACTAATAGTGGCATGGCTGGAAAGGTATAGTTATTGTTGCTCATTCTTATATTTTTAAATAGTGGCAAGTACGTTGCTTCATAAGATAGAAGGTAAAATGCTTACATGCCAGTAAATTGTACATGTCTAAATAATAATTATCTGTGAGAGTTCAAGGTGTAATTATTTAAACTGTTTCCATATGCAGGGTGGTAATGAGTGATAAGTACCAACTGTATAAATAACTGTAGAGTGACATGAGCTTGAAGGAGATTAGAACCTGTATGATTAGTAAAAGGGAGGGATCTAACTTTACATCAATTATCTATAAAAACTAAAATATCATTATGGCCTTAAAGCGGAGTTCCACCCATATAAAGGTCAGCAGCTACACTTTTTCTGAACTTCCTTCAGGCGCCACAGAGCCCCGGGAGGAAGTGGGAGCAGGATGCCTCTAAAAAGAGGGTATCCGCTCGCCCCCCTAAAAAAATGACATGCCAAATGTGGCATGTCAGGGGGTCACCTTCACTTAAAGCGGAAGTTAAATTTTTTGGGTGGTACTCCACTTTAATAAAATAGCAGTATTGTGCATTAACTGTTAACAACTAGTCAAAAACCACTTTACAAGCTTTGAATTAGCAGACTAATTGACCCAATGTATTATTGATGCCCATGGGTTTCCACGTACCTCTGTTCTTTCACTTAGTTTTTATCGAAAAGGCAAAAGAAACACAACCAGTATTTGTAAATTTTGACCTAAAGTACAGCCAGTATAGATGGTCTTTATTCAGACAAAATAGCTATAGTGCAAAAACAGGATATGCTCTACTCGCCAGTGCAGAGGGCCTAAGGCTTTTGAAACAGGCATCGTCAAGAATATAACCAATTAGATACCGAAGTCTAACTTAGTCATGATTGTCCTAAAATGTTATAACCAATGGAAATGACTGGAATAATATCACAAGGAAGGCCATGGGCACATTAGCAGATGAGGCTTTAATAAGTCATAGATCTCGCTGGTGAAGTAAAAACGGTTAGAAGATGTTGCCCCTTGCTTGAAGTCACCTGCAGGTGAAAAAAAATAAGTGGGCAAAAAAAGGAAAGCCCACCAATCTGGCTGAGAGAGCTAGAAAAAGTCAACTAAGGAGAAAAAGGAGAAAAAGAAAAAGGGAGAGGAAAGGAGGGCAAAGCAGGAGCAAGAAAGGAAAGGGGAATGAAGAGATGGGTAAAGAAGGGAGGAAGGGGAAAATAGCCCAGAGGCTTGTGCTATCATGGCATAGTAGGTAGCGTATAGTCAAAGCTCCAGAATGCTCACAGTCAATTGAGAGAGCGGAAAGTAATCGAGCCAAGGCTGCCAGGTACGTAGACATTTGTCATGGGTATTGTTAAGGATTGCCGTGAGTTTTTCATTATTCATTGTACTTTGTGTATAATGTTTTACCTCATCAATGCAAAGGATCTGCAATTTTCATGCCCTTTCTATCGTTTGTTTAGTTGCAATGAAAATATGGGTAATTAATGTTTGTTCACGACAAGTAACATTTTCGATCGGTTGGTGCAAGAGTGCTTGCCAGGGATTGTTCTGCAGACTTTTGTGGAGTATTGTATTGACCATTGCGTACACCTGTATCCACAATCTCTTTACTTTAGGGCATGTCCACGAGATATGTTTGATATCTCCTTGTTCCAGACAGCTTTGTAAGCAAGAGGAAGGATAGGTAGGAAGACAACATGCTATCCTTGCAGGAGTGTAATACCATTGAGACATAACTTTAAAGGAATTCTCCAAAGCGCCAAAACGTTGCGTGAGGATTTAAACATTTTATTCCAAGTTTTGAGAGGCAACATGGTCTCGAAGTCACACTCCTGGTGTGTATAGTATACTGGAACCTGAGCATTGATATGACCCTGAATAGAGGAGTAGAGTAAAGATATTAAAGGGGTTGTAAAGGTAAACATTTTTTCACCTTAATGCATTCTATGCATTAAGGTGAAAAAACTTCTGACAATACCGCCGCCCCCAGCCCCCCCGTTTTACTTACCTGACGCCTCGAAAGTCAGCTTTGCGTTCCCGACATCTATTCCTCCGCTCACCCTGGCCACTGATTGGCTACAGTGGATGGATTGGAAGCAGCGCAGCCATTGGCTCGCGCTGCTGTCAATCACATCCAATGACGCGGCGCGCTGGGGGGCGGGGCCGAGTGACACAGTGAGCGGCTATAGCCGCCGGCTGTATCACGGGAGCGATGCCCGCAAGCACTAACCACCATGCGAGGGAGCTCGCATTAAGGTGGTTAATGCTTGCGGGGAGGAGCTGAAACAGCCGCCGAGGGACCCCAGAAGACCAGGTTCGGGGCCACTCTGTGCAGAACGAGCTGCACAGTGAAGGTAAGTATAACATGTTTGTTATTTTTAAGAAAAAAAAATTACCTTTACAACCCCTTTAAGCCATGAGTCGTCAGATTTGACCAACATCTTGACTCAAAAATTGTCAAAGGTCGGACCCAATCATAGGCAGCTCAGGGATCCTTATAATTACCGCACACTAGGTTCTGACCTTACTCCAGCTTTTAAGAACAAGCTAAAAAATCTGCTGGATATGGGATGAGAACTGGGAGTCTTAACAAACAAAGTAGCTGAACATCTTTTGGTGGATAGTCCAATCATTCCGACATTCCACCACCTACCCAAAATTCATAAGGGGGATATTCCACCTAGGGGTGCCCCATAGTGGAAGGTATAGGGTCCATTTTTGAGAGACTGGGGGAGTGGGTGGATCAATTTCTACAACCTCTAGTGATGAAATTACCAAGATATATTAAAGATACAACTGCAGTCCTAAACACATTAGTGACATTCATGGACAGGACTCTTTTTCCAGGGTCACCCTGGATGTCAGGGTGTTGTATTCCAGCATCCCACACTCCCTGGCACTTAAGGCACTCGAGTTCCATATATCAAAATATAGCACATACGACCCCCCATTAAGAGAGTCAATTTCTTTATCAGTGGCATTTTTGCTAAAACATACTGTAATTATTTTGTTTTTGATGGGATATACTATCTACAGTGCTCTGGGGCTTCGATGGGGGCTAAGTTTTCCCCATCAATGGCCAACCTCTATATGGACTGGTGGGAGGAGTACTTTCTTTTTTCATGTCGCATTCTATATGCCTCCCATATCTTTTGGTATGGGAGGTATATAGATGACCTGATCATGATCTGAAACCATACAGATTCTGCTCTATGTTCATTTGTGACGTATTTGAACGACAACAATCTTGAATCCACATATGAACATAGTAAGGACACCATAAACTTTTTAGACATCACAGTTATAGGCAGCCGGGAAACAGGGAGTATTGATACCAGAACTTTCCGCAAACCAAGTGCAGGAATGTCCCTGCTCCTGGCTGTCAGCTGTCACCCCTCCCACACTATTCGCTCAATCCAAGTTGGGGAATTTATTAGGGCCAGGAGAAACTGCTCCACCTTGAATAGCTTCTATGATGAGTGTCAAAATATTTCTAATTGTCTTAGAAATCCTGGCTACCAACAGTGGCTTCTAGATAGAGCTATTGCCATTGTCTCCAATAGAAATAGAGATGATTTGATCTCCAAGAGAAGTAAATCCAAGACTAAATATATAAGAGGCAATGGCAATCATCCTGTAACTACCTTTATCAAAGAATACAATCAAATTAAACAAATAATTTATAAATATCTCCCTGTTTCAAATGGAGATGGTGATTTGGTGAAGGTTTTGACCAATGGCTGTAGTTTTTCCTGCCGCCGGGCATGCACCTGGGAAGTTTTCTGTCCCCCAGTTTATAGAGGTCAGCCTTACCTGCCAAAACCTGGCTCAGTACCACAGGCTCATACAAATGTGGCCTGAACACCTGTAGATACTGCAGTAAACATAATAATAATAATCATAAGTCCATTACTTCATATCACAGCGACAAAACATTTCCCGTTAAGGATTTTATTAATTGCAGTTCAAAATATGTGATATATGTAATTGATTGCACCCTCTACAGGTTACAGTATGTAGAATGTTCTACAAGATCTCTGCGCACTAGTATAAGTGAGCATTATAATGGTACTGCCTTAAGCAAAAAAAAAAAGATGTCTAACATATCAAAGCATTTTAAAACAATGCATGATGGCAATATGATGTAATTTTCCTTCTGTGCAGTGCAGAAAATTAAACAAGCAGCACATGGAGGGGATACACATAGAAGACTTCTAGAACAGGAAGTGAGATGGATCCTTTCCCTGGGGACACGGGTCCCAACTGGAATAAATTACAGATGGGATGTGGATTTATTCCTTAAATAATGCAATCCAACTCCCTCATTCCTTTTAGACATTATGCCTCTCTGTCTCAGGTCCCACATTTCTAGTCTTCACTAATTACCTATTATTACTTTTGACCTATGTTGAAACATGTTGTATGAGGTCCTTTGTTTTTCCTGTTGTATATACAGTGGTTTACCACGATGCCAAATGGATCCTTACACATGGGCTACATGAACCAGCATACTAAAAAATATTTAACATTATATATTTTTATTTATTTTTTGCCCATGTGTATAGGGTGATCCTATATAGTATTCCACTGTACTTTTATATCTTTTAGAACATGTCAGGTGATGTATATATTTTGTCTCAGTCCTTTTCCTGCATTTTGGCATTTTGATATTTACCTCTTAATTGCTTAGTTAATTGCTCCAATTTACCATGCAAATAGATTTTGGGGTGGAGCTAATATGAGTATAAATGTATTGATATTTTTATGTTTAACATGCTACGTCATGTTAACTTCATGTAACCAACCATTAAAATCGCTATATGGACTACAGAGTTGCCGGCTCAATCCTTTTACTTGTTTGTGTTGTGGTGTGTAAGGACACACTAAGTCTGAGCACCTGACAGAGGATCTTGCAAACTGAACTGAGTCTGAGAGTTCCCCGTTGTGTTCGCTGTCTCTCTTCAAACTTACCCAATCATAATTTTAAAGCTGGGATTTAATGAAGCAGCGAAGGTAAGAAAACCTTTCAGAATCCAGCATTCCATAGGACTCCCAAAGTTGTTGGAAGGAGTATACACCCCTTGTAGTTATAAAGGAGCAAACTGCCGTGAAGCTGTGAGAGATCCACAAATGTTAGCTCTCAGGATTTTGGGGGGGGGGGGATAATTGAAAAGCTGCAATAATGGTAAGGGGAGAGCAGACAGGCTGAATATTTTACAGAGCCCCATATTGCCAAGGTGTGTGCAAGAGCTGGGTTAAGAAACTTCGGATGTAACCGAGAAGGAATCCATGGTATTGAAGAGAGAGGAGTTGGGTCAGAATCTAGTACGTCTATGAAAGTCCTTTATGAAAGTCCATCGGGGTGCCACTCTGCTAGTGTGCAGTTGAACTAAGGGGACAACTTGAGCAGCTTTGTAATAAAGGGAAATATTGGGGACCCCGAAACCTCCCTTAGTCTTATGTCTACAGTAGGGATGAGCTTCGAGTTCGAGTCGAACTCATGTTCGACTCGAACATTGGCTGTTCGCAAGTTCACCGAACAGCGAACAATTTGGGGTGTTCGCGGCAAATTCGAATGCCGCGGAACACCCTTTAAAAGTCTATGGGAGAAATCAAAAGTGCTAATTTTAAAGGCTAATATGCAAGTTATTGTCATAAAAAGTGTTTGGGGACCTGGGTCCTGCCCCAGGGGACATGGATCAATGCAAAAAAAAGTTTTAAAAACGGCCGTTTTTTCAGGAGCAGTGATTTTAATAATACTTAAAGTCAATCAATAAAAGTGTAATATCCCTTTAAATTTCGTACCTGGGGGGTGTCTATAGTGTGCCTGTAAAGGGGCGCATGTTTCCTGTGTTTAGAACAGTCTGACAGCAAAATGACATTTTGAAGGAAAAAACTCATTTAAAACTACCCGCGGCTATTGCATTGCCGACAATACACATAGAAGTTCATTGATAAAAACGGCATGGGAATTCCCCAAAGGGGAACCCCGAACCAAAATTAAAAAAAAAAAATGACGTGGGGGTCCCCCTAAATTCCATACCAGGCCCTTCAGGTCTGGTATGGATATTAAGGGGAACCCCGGCCAAAATTTAAAAAAAAAAAATGACGTGGGGTTCCCCCTAAATTCCATACCAGACCCTTCAGGTCTGGTATGGATTTTAAGGGGAACCCCGCGCCAAAAAAAAAAAAAAAAAACGGCGTGGGGTCCCCCCAAAAATCCATACCAGACCCTTATCCGAGCACGCAACCTGGCAGGCCGCAGGAAAAGAGGGGGGGACGAGAGTGCGGCCCCCCCTCCCTCCTGAACCGTACCAGGCCACATGCCCTCAACATTGGGAGGGTGCTTTGGGGTAGCCCCCCAAAACACCTTGTCCCCATGTTGATGAGGACAAGGGCCTCATCCCCACAACCCTGGCCAGTGGTTGTGGGGGTCTGCGGGCGGGGGGCTTATCGGAATCTGGAAGCCCCCTTTAACAAGGTGACCCCCAGATCCCGGCCCCCCCCGTGTGAAATGGTAAGGGGGTACATAAGTACCCCTACCATTTCACGAAAAAAGTGTCAAAAATGTTAAAAATGACAAGAGACAGTTTTTGACAATTCCTTTATTTAAATGCTTCTTCTTTCTTCTATCTTGCTTCATCTTCTGGTTCTTCTGGCTCTTCTGGTTCTTCTGGTTCTTCCTCCGGCGTTCTCGTCCAGCATCTCCTCCGCGGCGTCTTCTGTCTTCTTCTCCTCGGGCCGCTCCGCACCCATGGCATGGGGGGGAGGCTCCCGCTCTTCTCTTCTTCTCTTCTTCTTTTCTTCTTTTCTTCTTTTCTTCTCTTCTTCTCTTCTTCTTCATTTTCTTCTCCGGGCCGCTCCGCAATCCATGCTGACATGGAGGGAGGCTCCCGCTGTGTGACGGCGCTCCTCGTCTGACAGTTCTTAAATAACGGGGGGGGCGGGGCCACCCGGTGACCCCGCCCCCCTCTAAAGCACGGTGACTTGACGGGACTTCCCTGTGACGTCACGGGGAAGGGTTGTGGGGATGAGGCCCTTGTCCTCATCAACATGGGGACAAGGTGTTTTGGGGGGCTACCCCAAAGCACCCTCCCAATGTTGAGGGCATGTGGCCTGGTACGGTTCAGGAGGGAGGGGGGGCCGCACTCTTGTCCCCCCCTCTTTTCCTGCGGCCTGCCAGGTTGCGTGCTCGGATAAGGGTCTGGTATGGATTTTTGGGGGGACCCCACGCCGTTTTTTTTTTTTTTTTTTGGCACGGGGTTCCCCTTAAAATCCATACCAGACCTGAAGGGTCTGGTATGGAATTTAGGGGGAACCCCACGTCATTTTTTTTTTTAAATTTTGGCCGGGGTTCCCCTTAATATCCATACCAGACCTGAAGGGCCTGGTATGGAATTTAGGGGGACCCCCACGTCATTTTTTTTTTTTAATTTTGGTTCGGGGTTCCCCTTTGGGGAATTCCCATGCCGTTTTTATCAATGAACTTCTATGTGTATTGTCGGCAATGCAATAGCCGCGGGTAGTGTTAAATGAGTTTTTTCCTTCAAAATGTCATTTTGCTGTCAGACTGTTCTAAACACAGGAAACATGCGCCCCTTTACAGGCACACTATAGACACCCCCCAGGTACGAAATTTAAAGGGATATTACACTTTTATTGTTTGACTTTAAGCATTATTAAAATCACTGCTCCTGAAAAAACGGCCGTTTTTAAAACTTTTTTTTTGCATTGATCCATGTCCCCTGGGGCAGGACCCAGGTCCCCAAACACTTTTTATGACAATAACTTGCATATAAGCCTTGAAAATTAGCACTTTTGATTATTCATGTTCGTGTCCCATAGACTTTAACGGTGTTCGCATGTTCGAACGAACTTTTTTCCTGTTCGCATGTTCTGGTGCGAACCGAACAGGGGGGTGTTCGGCTCATCCCTAGTCTACAGTATATAGTACACGTCTGTTTAGGTGTGGCCTGGTGGAGCCCCAAATAAATTTCAAAATGAGTCATTGAAGGGAATGAAGCGTGGCTGGGGGAACAAGGGCTGGGAGAACTCTAAACAGATACATAAGTTTCAGCAGAAAATACATCTTTATCTTCTTAATCTTCTTTTAGTTTTGTATGCAGCCTATCCAGGAGATACTAGGTATATGCCAGAACTTAATCATTTCGATACGGGATTTGATAAGAGTTGGATAGTTGGCTGTGTATAGAGTGTGTTAAGAAGGGGTGAGAATAATTACCAAATATGGAAGCGGATTAGACCATTTTTTTAAAAACTGGGCCTGTATAGCAATGCGTACGGTATCCAATAAGGACACAGCAAGCTCCTGTGATTTTGTCTGGTTAATGTGGAGGCCAGATAAAGAGGCGAATCCCTGCACATGAGAAAACAGTTTGGACAGCGAACACATGCCTCTGTTCTTAGTCTTAATAAATAAGCCCATGAACATTTAACATTTAAGACATCAGAATCATTCCTATAAATGCAGATTAATTTTCATAGCATTCTCTTGGTTTAGGTACCTTTTCAGTGTTTAGAATTGTGCATTTGCCCTTTGGGAAGATGAAACTTATAAAAGTCCAGTGCAACAAAACAAATACTCTTGCGCATAAATGTGTTCATGACAATGACAGTTCAAAGTTCAGGATGGACGGTAACTTTCGGCCTTGCTGCCCTCAAGGATAGGGATATCCTAGCAATCAAACAAAAAAACAGAAAAGAGAGGGCGCACCGGCCTTGTGCATTATCCTTTAACAAGTTTATTTAAAAGAACACGTAATAAAACCACTCACAAAGGTAGATGAAAAATCACACTTAAAATAGTCTTTGACTTGTGACAGTCTGTCCACTGATAGCAGTCTCCAGATCCTACGAAGAGGATATCAAACTGCTGCTGGCTGACGCGTTTCGAAGGTTACACCTTCTTCTTCAGAGCCTAACAGTGTTCATCTCTTACAGCTACTTACCATATTTTTCGCACCATAAGACGCACTTTTTTCCCCAAGAAATATGGGGAAAATGTCTCTTATGGAGCGAATGCATGCTAGGCACCACCCCCCCCCCCGCTGCCACCGCCCCCCCCCCCCCAGCCGATGACAAAGCACCCCCCCGACGCCAGAAGAGAGGCAGGAGATCAGAGGGCAGACATCTGAAGCCCCTGTGAGCAGGGCCGGACTGGCCTACAAGCGACTGCAGCACTCTCCTCCCTCTGTCCTCTGGCGCTCGTATGTCATGGAGCTGGGTCTGTGTGCAAGGTCCCGCCCCCCTAGACCGACTCGTGTGATAGTAGATTGAATCAGTGTTCAGCCTATCACACAAGTCAGTCTAGGGGGGCGGGACCTTGCACAAAGACCCAGCTCCATGACATATGAGCACCGGTGTTCTGCCGAGCGGCAAGACACTGGAGGACAGAGGGAGGAGAGCGCTGTATATTTATAAGAAAATGGTGAGGCTGACAGTGGGCATATAGGTTGCAATTGGTGGACACAGAGGCTGCAATTGGTAGGCAGAGAGGCTTCAATGGGCACAGAGGCTGCAGTTGGTGGGTAGAGAGGCTGCAATGGGCACAGAGGCTGCTATTGGTGGGCAGAGAGGCTGCAATGGGCACAGAGGCTGCAATTGGTGGGCAGAGAGGCTGCAATTGGTGGGCACACAGAGGTTGCAATTGGTGGGCAAATGGGCTGCAGTGGTGGGCACACAGAGGCTGCAATTGGTGGGCAAAGTGAGGCTGCATTGGTGGGCACAGCAAGGCTGCATTGGTGGGCAGAGAAAGGCTGCATTGGTGGGCACAGAGAGGCTGCATTGGTGGGCACAGAGAGGCTGCATTGGTGGGCACAGTGAGGCTGCAATGAAGTGAAGCTGCATTGGTGGGCACAGCGAAGCTGTATTGGTGGGCACAGCAAGGCTGCATTGGTGGGCACAGCGAAGCTGCATTGGTGGGCACAGCAAGGCTGCATTGGTAGACACAGTGAGGCTGCATTGGTGGGCACAATGAGGCTGCATTGGTGGGCACAGTGAGGCTGAAAAATATGGGCACAGAGAGGCTGCAATGATGGGCACAGAGAAGCTGCATTGATGGGCACCATGAAGCTACAATGATGGGCACAGTGAGGCTGCAATCATGGGCACAGCGAGGCTGCATTGGTGGGCACATGGTCAGGCTGCATTTATGGCAATGGTCAGGCTACATTTCATGGGCACTGGTAAATATTTTAGGACACCATTTGGTTCAGAATATTCTTTTTCTTGTTTTCCTCCTCTAAAACCTAGGTGCGTCTTATGGTCAGGTGCGTCTTATGGAGCGAAAAATACGGTAAATATATGTGCTCATCAAGTCAGTCTAGGGGGGCGGGACCTTGCACAAAGACCCAGCTCCATGACATATGAGCACCGGTGTTCTGCCGAGCGGCAAGACACTGGAGGACAGAGGGAGGAGAGCGCTGTATATTTATAAGAAAATGGTGAGGCTGACAGTGGGCATATAGGTTGCAATTGGTGGACACAGAGGCTGCAATTGGTAGGCAGAGAGGCTTCAATGGGCACAGAGGCTGCAGTTGGTGGGTAGAGAGGCTGCAATGGGCACAGAGGCTGCTATTGGTGGGCAGAGAGGCTGCAATGGGCACAGAGGCTGCAATTGGTGGGCAGAGAGGCTGCAATTGGTGGGCACACAGAGGTTGCAATTGGTGGGCAAATGGGCTGCAGTGGTGGGCACACAGAGGCTGCAATTGGTGGGCAAAGTGAGGCTGCATTGGTGGGCACAGCAAGGCTGCATTGGTGGGCAGAGAAAGGCTGCATTGGTGGGCACAGAGAGGCTGCATTGGTGGGCACAGAGAGGCTGCATTGGTGGGCACAGTGAGGCTGCAATGAAGTGAAGCTGCATTGGTGGGCACAGCGAAGCTGTATTGGTGGGCACAGCAAGGCTGCATTGGTGGGCACAGCGAAGCTGCATTGGTGGGCACAGCAAGGCTGCATTGGTAGACACAGTGAGGCTGCATTGGTGGGCACAATGAGGCTGCATTGGTGGGCACAGTGAGGCTGAAAAATATGGGCACAGAGAGGCTGCAATGATGGGCACAGAGAAGCTGCATTGATGGGCACCATGAAGCTACAATGATGGGCACAGTGAGGCTGCAATCATGGGCACAGCGAAGCTGCATTGGTGGGCACATGGTCAGGCTGCATTTATGGCAATGGTCAGGCTACATTTCATGGGCACTGGTAAATATTTTAGGACACCATTTGGTTCAGAATATTCTTTTTCTTGTTTTCCTCCTCTAAAACCTAGGTGCGTCTTATGGTCAGGTGCGTCTTATGGAGCGAAAAATACGGTAAATATATGTGCTCATCAAGGAGGCACGAAAACTTGACCTGACCTTTTTGTGCCTCCTTGATGAGCACATATATTTAAGTAGCTGTAGGAGATGAACACTGTTAGGCTCTGAAGAAGAAGGCGTAACCTTCGAAACACGTCAGCCAGCAGCGGTTTGATGTCATCTTCGTAGGATCTGGAGACTGCTATCAGTGGACAGACTGTCACAAGTCAAAGACTATTTTAAACGTGATTTTTCATCTACCTTTGTGAGTAGTTTTATTACGTGTTCTTTTAAATAATCTCGTTAAAGGATAATGCACAAGGCCGGTGCGCCCTCTCTTTTCTGCTTTTTAAAAAAAGTCCAGTTAAGAGACACTGTCAAATTTTTCTTTGGCCGCATATGTTTACTTAGGCCCCTTTCACACTTGTGCAACTTCAAAGTCGCGCGATTTTGCAGCTGCGATTTTGACAAGACAGTCGTACGACTGTGGATCTGACTGTGCCCTGCGACTTGAAGTCCGACTTCAATTAACAGGGATCCAACTTTGATCCCCAATATTAGGCACTGTCTGGTATGAATCTTTAGGGGGAACTCCACGCCAAATTTTAAAATAAAACCAGCATGGGTTCCCCCTCCAAGAGCATACCAGGCTATTCGGTCTGGTATGGATTTTAAGGGGAACCCCCCCGGCCGAAAAAACGGTGTGGGGGTCTCCCCAAAATTCATACCAGAGCCTTATCTGAGCACACAGCCGGCAGGTGAGGAAAGTGGGTGGGCACGAGCGAGCGCCCCCCCTCCTGAACCATACCAGGCTGCATGCTCTCAACATGTGGGTGGATGCTTTGAGGCAGGGGGGCCATTGTACCCCTACCCATTCACCTAAAAAAAAGTCAAAAATAAAACACAGTACACATGTTTTTAAAGTAATTTATTAGGCAGCTCCAGGGTCTCTTCCGACTTCTTCTCCCCTCTCTTCAGCTCTTCTGCCTCCTCCGCTGATGTCTTCTGCCTCCTCTGGTTCTTCTCTCTTCTCCCTCTTCGGGGTCTTCTCCGCTCTCGGCTGATGTCTTCTAGCCCTCTCCGATTCTTCTCCCTCTGTCCGCTGTCTTCCCTGCTGTCTTTCTGCTCTATTGCTGGCTCTTCTCCGCTGTCTTCTCCCTCTGTTCTTCTTCCGATGTTGACACAACGCTCTCTCCCACTCTAATGCTGGGTGCGCGCTGTGCCACTATTTATATTGGCATGGGGCGGGGTCACCGGAGGCCCGTCCTTTATGACATCACTGCCCATCATGCCCCGGGTGGTGACGTCATAAGGGGCGGGCCTCCAGTGCCAAAATAAGTAGTGGCACACTACGCACCCAGCATTAGAGCGGGAGAGAGCGTTGCGTCAACATCGGAAGTGAAACAGAGGGAGAAGACAGCGGAGAAGAGCCAGCAAAAGAGCGAGAAGACAGCGGAGAAGACAGCAGACAGAGGGAGAAGAACCGGAGAGGGCTAGAAGACATCAGCGGAGAGCGGATAAGACCCGGAGAAGGGAGAAGAGAGAAGAACCGGAGGAGGCAGAAGAGCTGGAGAGAGGGGAGAAGAAGTCAGAAGAGACCCTGGAGCTGCCTAATAAATTACTTTAGAAAACATGTGTACTGTGTTTTATTTTTGACACTTTTTCTTTAGGTGAATGGGTAGGGGTACAATGTACCCCATACTCATTCACATAGAGTGGGGGGCCAGGATCTGGGGGCCCCCTTGTTAAAGGGGTCTTCCAGATTCCGATAAGCTCCGTAGACCCCGACAACCAACGACCAGGGTTGTCGGGAAGAGGCCTTTGTCCTCATCAACATGGGGGCAAGGTGCTTTGGGGTGGGGGGCGTAGGGCCCCCTGCCTCAAAGCACCCACCCCCCATGTTGAGGGCATGTGGCTTGGTACGGTTCAGGGGGGGGGCGCTCGCTTATCCCCACCCCCTTTCCTGACCTGCCGGGCTGTGTGCTCGGATAAGGGTCTGGTATGAATTTTGGGGGGACCCCCACGCCGTTTTTTCGGCCCGGGGGTTCCCCTTTAAAAAACATAACAGACTGAATGGCCTGGTATGCTCTTGGAGGGGGGATCCATGCTGTTTTTTTTTTTAATTTGGCGTGGCGTTCCCCTTCAAGATCAGAGCACAAGTCGCATGCCAAAGTTGGATCCGACTTTAAAGATATTCAATGGGCTGAATTAGGATCAAAGTCGAACCAAAGTAGTGCAGGGACTACTTTGAATTCGACACAACTGGAGAATGACTTGTCATGCTACTTTGCAGTCCCAAATCATGGGACAAGTCGTACAAGTGTGAAAGGGGCCTTAGTGTAAACACATTTTTACAAACAAAATGCCAAAATTCTAAAAAAAGATAAATACAGTATTTTAGTAAGTTTACAATTTTGTGTTGGGCCACATTCATAGCTGTCATGGGCCGAAGGTTGGACACCCCTGCTTTAGACAGTTCTCAGCAAAACAGGTGTCCCCATTGGAAGATTCTATTCCTGTTTATAGATGGGCCAAATACCCCCATGTTTGGTTTGCAGCAGAACTCCCGAACAGGAGAAAATTTCTAACCCAAACAGCGAAACCTATTGAAGTCTATGGGAGCCAAATAGGAAAAATCAAAATTGAGCATTTTTAAGGCTTAAGTGCAAGTAATTGGTCATAAAAGGGGTATGGTGGTCCACGGAACTGCCCTGGGGGACATGTATCAATGTAAAAAAAATGTTTTAAAAACAGGAGCAGTGATTTTAATGATGCTTAAAATGCAACAATAAAAACGAAAAAATTCCTTTAAATATAGTGCCTGGGGGTCCCCTTAGTCTGCTTGTAAAGTGGTGCATCTGTAGCATGCATAGAACATGTTGCAGCAAAAATGTCATTTCTAAAGAAGAAAAAACAGGTCCACACACATTTAAATTGACTCGCGGTTGCAATTGCCGGCACCTGACTATTGAAAAAGAAAAAAGAAAAAAATGGCGTGGAGTCCCCCCCAGTCCATACCAGACCCTTTGCGCAGCCGGGCAGATCAGGAAAGGGGGGACGAGCAAGCACCCCCCCTTCTAAATTATACCAGGCCACATGCCCTCAACATAGAGGGGGGGTGCTTTTGGGCAGGGGTTCTCTGCCCCCCCGCCACAAAGCACCTTGTCCCAATGTTCATGGGGACAAGGGTCTCTTCTCCACAACCCTGGGCGGTGGTTGTTTTTAGGGAGATCCTACAAGCAGGGGGATTATTAGAATGTGGAAGCCCCCTTTAACAAAGGGGCCCCAAGATCCCTGCCCTCATCCATTCACTAAAAAAGTGTCAAAAGGTAATAAAAATACAGAGACAGTTTTTATTCCTTTATTGAAAAAAAAAAAAAACAACCAATGTAAATCCATCGTCAATCACACTGCCCGCCACACCCAAAAAAACCCCCCAAAAAAACACTCTTGCCGTCCATGAAGGCCGACCGCCTACTGCAGGCTTCGCCGTTTGACAGTTCTTATATACAGTGCTGTGAAAGAGTATGTGCCCCCTTCCTGATTTTTGTTTTTGGCATATTTCTCACACTTAACCACTTAAGGACCAGCCTCGTTTTGGATTTTAGGTGTTTACATGTTTAAAACAGTTTTTTTTGCTAGAAAATTACTTAGAACCCCCAAACATTATATATGGGTTTTTTTCTAACACCCTAGAGAATAAAATGGCGGTTGTTGCAATACTTTTTTTTGCACCATATTTGCGCAGCGGTCTTATAAGTGCACTTTTTTGGAAAAAATTCACTATTTTGAACAAAAAAATAAGACAACAGTAAAGTTAGCCCAATTTTTTTTTCTATTGTGAAATATAATGTTATAAATTGATACCCAACATGTCACGCTTCAAAATTGTGCCCGCTCGTGGAATGGTGTCAAACTTTTATCCCTCACAAATCTCCATAGGCGACCTTTAAAAAATTCTACGGGTTGCATGTTTTGCGTTACAGAGGAGGTCTAGGGCTAGAATTATTGCTCTCACTCTACCGGTCACGGCAATACCTCACATGTGTGGTTTGACCACCGTCGTTTTCATATGCGGGCTCTACTCGCGTATGCGTTCGCTTCTGCGCGCGAGCTCGTTAGGACGGGGAGTTTTTAAAAAAAAAAATTTTATTTTTATTATTTATTTTACAGTATTTATTTATTTTTACACTGTTTATAAACATCCCTTGTAATAGAAAAAAGCATGACAGGACCTCTTAAATATGAGATCTAGGGTCAAAAAGACCCCAGATCTCATATTTACACTAAAATGCAATAAAAAAAAAAAGTAATTAAAAAAAAGACATTGAAAAAAATATGCCTTTAAGAGGCGTGGGTGGAAGTCACGTTTTGACGTCGCTTCCGCCCAGCAGTGTCATGGAGACAAGTGGGCGCCATCTTAGCCTCACAGGAGGGAGACGGACGCGATCGCCTCCGCCGCTACCGACGGCTCCGGTAAACGGCGGAGGGCACCGAATCACGGCAGGAGGGGGGGGGGCCCTCTCCCGCCACCGATAAAAGTGATCTCACTGAGCAGGAACCTCTTTTATCAGAAAGAGGACCGCCGCACGAAAACGGGGATACCGGGGTTATGGCAGCTAGCTAGCTGCTGCCATAACAATGATATATCCCTTCAAAGTTTGGACGTACATCGGCGTGCGGCGGTCCGGAAGTGGTTAAATGATTCAGATCATCAAACAAATTTTAATATTACACAAAGATAGCCCAAGTAAATCCAAGATTTAAATTATTATTTCATTTATTAAGGGAAAAAGCTGTTCAAACCTGCCTGGCCCTATGTGAAAAAGTAATTGCCCCCTCCCTTGCTGAATCATGAAGGAACTGGGATTAATTTTTGGAAAGCTGAGCTAAATTTCACTTGCCACACCCAGCCCTGATTACTGCCAAACCTGTTGAATAAAAAAATCACTTAAATAGAAGCTGTCTGACAAAGTGAAGCACGCTAAAAGATCTAAAAAGCAAAACATCATGCTGTGATCTAAATAAATTCAAGAACAGATTTCATTGTCATTGACATTTATCAGTCTGAAAAGCATTACATTTCTAAGGCTTTGGGATGCCAGCGAACCACGGTGAGAGCCATTATTCACAAACGGAGAAAACTTGGAACAGTGGTGAACCTTACCAGGAGTGGCCGGCCAACCAAAATTACTCTAAGAGCACGACGACTCATCCAGGAGGTCATAAAAGAACCCAGAACAACATCTAAAGAACTGCAGGCTTCACTTGCCTCAGGTAAGATCAGTGTTCATGATTCAACAATAAGAAAGAGACTGGGCAAAAAATGGCATCCATGGGAGAGTTCCAAGGCCAAAGCCATTGCTGACCAAAAAGAACACAAAGGCTCATCTCACAGTTATTAGGTTTAGTGGGGTGGGCAATTACTTTACTTTTTCACATAAAGCCAGGCAGGTTTGGACAGCTTTTTTACCTTAATAAATGAAACCATCATTTAAAAACTGCATTTTGAGTCATTTAAGTTTGACAAATATGCAAAAAAAAAAAAAAAATTAGAAAGGGGGCAAATACTTTTTCACAGTATTGTAGGTAAGGGCGGGGCCTCCTGGTGATTTCACCTTGCGGCGCCACCCCCTCTTGTGATTTCACGGACCGGTGCATGCTGGGTCGGTGACGTCACAAGGGGGCGGTGCCACCAGGTGACATTGCCAGGTGGGCCCACTTTTACCAATATAGGAACTGTCAAACGGTGGAGCCTGCAGTAGGCGGTCGGCCTGCATGGATGGGAGTGGGGTTTTTTTTCAGGTCCGGCAGTGGCAGCGTCAGCGTCATGATTGATGATGGATTTACATTGGGGGCCACTATTTTTTTATTTTTTAATAAAGGAATTGTCAAAAACTGTCTCTGTGTTTTTATTACTTTTTGACACTTTTTTGATAAGTGTCTTTTACTATATACCCCATACTCATTCACATGGGGGGGGGATCTGGGGGCCCCCTTGTTAAAGGGGGCTGTCAGATTCCATTAAGCCCTCAGCCCGCATACCCCTACAACCACAGCCGAGAGCCCCCCAACCCCAAAGCACCCGCCACATGTTGAGGGCATGCTGCGCGGTATGGTTCAGAAAGGGGGGGGGCGCTTGGTCGCCCCCCTCTTTCCTGACCTGCCAGACTGCATGCTCGGGTAAGGGTCTGGTATTGATTTTGGGAGGGACCCCACAACGTTTTTTTTTATTTTATTTTGGCATGGGAAGGGTCTGGTGTGGACTCGGGGGGGACCCCACTCTGTTTTTGATTCTTACTATTTTCTTACCGGCAAATTTTACAAAAAATGTTATTCAGCTATCAGAGGGGAAGCCCATTGACAATTGATGACTCATCGGTTGTTAAGGACGCCGTGGCCGGCTTCCCAGCCCCGCTCCTTAACAACGAGCTTGCAGTGTGCAGTGCATTGCAGGGCATTCGGCGTGACGAACACCCTGTAAATTCGAGTGTTCCCCGAATGGGGCAAACAGCCAATATTCGGTCCAAATTCTTGCTCGATGCAAACTGTTAGCTCTACATCCATTTAAAGTCCAATCTGTACACAATTTCTAAACTTCCATAGGCAGGGAATGGGGATCTGATGTCACACGTTGCACAGCACAGATGGAGAGTTGATTGTAATCTGAGAGTCAGTCACAGGCTGTGTGCTGGAGACCCTCTCCCCCGCCCCTCTCGATCCCATGGAGTCAGCACAACTTATCATAAAAAACTCATGCAGATAGCAGAGGAACAAACCTGCAAACAGAAATCATACTCAGTGTTTTGTATTGAAGCAAGTACACACTAGAGAAGGATATGTTTTGTTCATTTTTCATGTCAGAGATTTACATACACTTTAAATCAGAGAATCTGACATTGAATTAACATAGCTTCCAACTGTCCCTGATTTCGAGGGACTGTCTCTGATTTCGAGGGACTGTCCCTGATTTGGAAACAATGTCCCCCTGTCCCTCTTTGCTCCTCATTTGTCCCTCATTTTGGTCTGATCTATATAGTTGTATAAAAAATGCACTTTTTATCTTTCAAAAAGTGTTTCCCAGTGCTAAACCTTTCATTCAATTTCTAAATTGCTGCATTTGTACATTTTAAAAGCCAATATAAAGGAAACATAGTGGTAAAAAAAAAAAGCCCTTGTGGATTCAATTAACATTTTTTTTTTGTTAATTCTCCTTTAAGGGGGTGTGGCAGGGGGCGTGCCCTATGCCTACATACATTTGTTAGTAGGTGTCCCTCATTCCCATCTCAAAATGTTGGAAGGTATAAATTAACGCTTATACTTTTGCATACATTTTCAGACAGTAAGTGGCACTCTCACATCTTAACCGGTCTATTTTTAGCTGTCCTGGTAAAATAAAAATAGCCCGCTTACAGAGATCAATAACTCGATCTGAAATGTACACTTGAAGCCCTTTTTCAGGCAAAAAAAAAAACAGTCCAATGTTGCACCGTAGGGGAATACTGTTTTCCGGTGGAATGAAGAATTGGGTGAGTATAAGCTTTCTTTTCACCGTTATGCCCTGTACACACGGTCGGATTTTCCGACGGAAAATGTGTGATAGGACCTTGTTGTCGGAAATTCCGACCGTGTGTAGGCTCCATCACACATTTTCCATCGGATTTTCCGACCCACAAAGTTTGAGAGCAGGATATAAAATTTTCCGACAACAAAATCCGTTGTCGGTAATTCTGATCGTGTGTACACAAATCCGACGCACAAAGTGCCACGCATGCTCAGAATAAATAAAGAGATGAAAGCTATTGGCCACTGCCCCGTTTATAGTCCCGACATACGTGTTTTACGTCACCGCGTTTAGAATGATCGGATTTTCCGACAACTTTGTGTGACCGTGTGTATGCAAGACAAGTTTGAGCCAACATCCGTCGGAAAAAAATCCATGGATTTTGTTGTCGGAATGTCCGAACAAAGTCCGACCGTGTGTACAGGGCATTAGACAAAACGAGCAGCGCTGCAGGCATAGGGAAAACTTTTTTTGGCCCGAAGTTGGGCTTTAATGATGCAGAGGAATGACTCCTACCCTCCCCTTCTGTTCTATTCAGATGAGACCATATGGAGAATCAGTTAGAGAGTAGAATAGCTTCTGTTGCTCTTAACGTCAAATATTTAACACACATAGAGAAAACAAGATATAAATTACTTGTTTTAACAAACTTTTCCGAAAACTAAAATTCTAAAATCCGAAAATTCAAAAATAAGAATGAAAATCCGAAAATTCTAAAGAACAAAAATCCGAAAATAAGAACGAAAATGCAAAAATTTGAAAACCCGAAAATCTGAAATCATAACTAACTAATAATAATAACTATCATGAACTATTAAATTATAGGTATTGGAATTTCCTTTCAAATTTGGCTGTTAGTGAACATAACGAGTAAGAATTTATCCGAAGTTACAAATTTTCCGAAATAATGAATGCCGCATCTAAACAAATGGAATGTAACAAATTCATAATAATAAATAATAATAAAAATGTTTTTTATATTATTATTTATTATTATTAATTTGTTACGTTCCATTTGTTTAGATGCAGCATTTGTTATTTCAGATAATTCGTACCTTTGGATAAATATTTATTCGTTATGTTCACTAACAGCCTTAATTTGAAAGGAAATTCCAATACCTATAATTTAATAGTTAGTTATTATTAGTTTTTGCATTTTCGTATTTTCGTTCTTTCGAATTTTCTTTACACGCACTTTAACCGCTTAAGGAACAGCCACCGCAGTTGTACTGCGGCTGGTTGGCTCCCCTGCGTGAATCGCATGCTCGCACCCACGATCGATCCTGAAAGAGACAGAACGGAGATCTGTCAATGTAAATAGACAGATCTCCGTTCTGTCAGGAGAGAGGATACAGATCTGATGTTCATACTGATTATGAACAGCGATCGGTCTCCTCCTCCAGACAGTTCCATTCCCCCACAGTTAGAAACACTCCCTAATGCCGCGTACACACGGTCGGACTTTTCGTCTACAAAAGTCCGACAGCCTGTCCGACAGACTTTCGACTGACTTTTGGCGGACTTGCGGCAGACTTTCTTACGAACGGACTTGCCTACATACGATCACACAAAAGTCCGACGGATTCGTACGTGATGACGTACACCGGACTAAAATAAGGAAGTTGATAGCCAGTAGCCAATAGCTGCCCTAGCGTGGGTTTTTGTCCGTCGGACTAGCACACAGACGAGCGGATTTCTGGCTCCGGCGTAGTTACGACGTAAAGATTTGAAGCATGTTTCAAATCTAAAGTCCATCAGATTTGAGGCTGGAAAAATCCGCTGAAAGTCCAGGGAAGCCCACACACGATCGGATTGTCAGCCAGCTTTAGTCCGTCGGCGTCCGTCGGACTTTTGTAGACGAAAAGTCTGACCGTGTGTACGCGGCATAAGACACACATTTAACCCCTTGATTGCCCCATAGTGTTGACCCCTTCCCTGCCAATGACATTTAAACAGTAATCGGTGGCCTTTTTTTTAGCTCTGATCACTATATAAATGTCAATGGTCCCAAAAAAGTGTCAAAAGTGTCTGATCGCCGCAATGTCGCGGTCCCGCTAAAAATCACCCCTATCAATATATGCTTATTGTGATTTTTTTTTACCAAAGATATGTAGAAGAATACATATTGGCCTAAAATGAGGAACAAATTTGTTTTTTTACATTTTTGGGATATTTATTATAGCGAAAAGTAAAAAATATTGTTTTTTTTTTCAAAATTGACGGTCTTTTTTTGTTTATAGCGCAAAAAATAAAAACCGAAGTGATCGAATACCACCAAAAGAAAGCTCGATTTGTGAGAAAAAAAGGACATACATTTTGTTTGGGTACAGCATTGTATGACCACGCAATTGTCAGTTAAAGCAACGCAGTGCTGTATTGCAAAAAAATGACCTGGTCCTTAAGTGGTCAATGGCATCCCAGTCTTAGTCCATAGGGTTCATTATTGAGTTGGTCCACCTTTTGCACTTATAACAGCTTCAACTATTCTGGGAAGATTGTCCACAAGGTTTAGGAGTGTGTCTATTGGAATGTTTGACCATTCTTCCAGAAGCGCATTTCTGAGGTCAGGTACTGATATTTTACAAGAAGACCTGTCTCGCTGTCCTCGCTCTAATTCATCCAAAAAGGTGTTCTATCGGGTTGAAGTCAGGACTCTGTGCAGGCCAATCAAGTTCCTCCACCACAAACTTGCTCATCCATGTCTTTATGGACCTTGCTTTGTGCACTGGTGTGTAGTAATGTTGGAACAGGAAGGGGCCATCCCCAAACTGATCCCACAAATTTGGGAGCATGAAATTGTCCAAAAGGTCTTGGTATGCTGACGCCTTAAGAGTTCCCTTCACTAGAACTAAGGGGCCAAGCCCAACCCCTGAAAAACAACCCCACACCATAAACCCCCCTCCACCAAATGATTTGGATCAAGGTCCATAAAGACATGGATGAGCGAGTTTGGGGTGGAGGAACTTGACTGGCCTGCACAGATTCCTGACCTCAACCCAACAGAACACCTTTGGGATGAATTTGTGCGGAGATTGCAAGCCAGACCTTCTCATCCAGCATCAGTGCCGAACCTCACAAGTACACTTAACAACTCAATATTGAACCCTATGGACTAAGTCTGGGATGCCATTAAAGTTCATGTGCATGCAAAGGCAGTCTTCCCAATACTTTTGACAGTATACTGTATTTGCCGCTTTGAACTTTAGGATTATTGTGCATTTATGATGTCATAGATCTATTTTTATTGAGTAAAATCGTCATTCTTCATCCTGGAGAATGCAGTTGTTGACACAGAAAAGTTGCTAAAAGCCTGAAAGAATGAATCATTAAAACAATAGAAACTACAGGCCTGACAAATGCTTCATCAATGAACAGTAGCTTGTACTAAATTTTTGACATTGTCACACTGTCTGAGTGTTATGTCTGTAAATTAGACTTTGCAATTAATTCATGACTCACGGAGCTTTATGTCCTCAGAGCATACCTATTCAACAACAGCTAATGCCATTCATACCAGCGTCTCACAACTTACAGGGAGATAGCCTCGTATTTTACTCAGGTCTGTCATTTTCTTACTCACGTCAAGTCGCTCACTTATGTCTCCTCCCTATTCTTACCCAGCTTACCTTTGTATTTGGAAACAGTTGTCACACCCGCCATAAATCTGGTAATGGAAATGTATTATACTGCATTATTACAAATTGAAAATGGAAATGCTTTATGAAAATGGAAATTTTGTGCTGACCAGCAAAAGCAGGCATGA
Organism: Aquarana catesbeiana; assembly: GCF_042186555.1. Taxonomy (NCBI): domain Eukaryota; kingdom Metazoa; phylum Chordata; class Amphibia; order Anura; family Ranidae; genus Aquarana; species Aquarana catesbeiana. The sequence continues at coordinate 206,933,634 of NC_133335.1, forward strand.
AATATTTTTACGAGCTGAGACCTAGACATATTCCATTACCTCTAGCCTGGGAGGAAGTGCAACATAAAGCAATTGTTGTCCCTCTTTGCTGGCTTGTATGTCACTGCAGGATATGGAAACTGGTGAGAAGAACCACTGCGCCGGGGAGCAGCATTGCAGCAGTGTTTCAAAACACAGGTCATGCATACTTGCCAACAGTCCCGATTTTCCCGGAACATTCACGGTATTCAGACTTAAAGGGGTTGTAAAGGTATTTTTTTTTTTTTTAAAAATAACAAACATGTTATACTTACCTTCACTGTGCAGCTCGTTCTGCACAGAGTGGCCCCGCACCTGGTCTTCTGGGGTCCCTCGGCGGCTGTTTCAGTTCCTCCCCGCAAGCATTTACCACCTTAATGCGAGCTCCCTCGCATGGTGGTGAGTGCTTGCGGGCGCGCTCCCGTGATACAGCCGGCGGCTATAGCCGCTCGCTGTATCACTCGGCCCCGCCCCCCAGCGCGCCGCGTCATCGGATGTGGTTGACAGCAGCGCGAGCCAATGGCTGCGCTGCTTTCAATCCATCCACTGCAGCCAATCAGCGACCAGGCTGAGCTGCAATGAAGATGACGAGGACGAGCAGCGAAGATTCGAGGCGTCAGGTAAGTAAAACGGGGGGGCTGGGGGCGGCGGTACTGTCAAAAGTTTTTTCACCTTAATGCATAGAATGCATTAAGGTGAAAAAATTTTTACCTTTACAACCCCTTTAAATCCCCATCTTACTTTGTCCGGGGAAAAGCCATAGGAAATTGGCTTTGTCCCGGTGTCCGTGATGAATCGCCCGTCGCCGCCGCTAGAGACCCGTGGTCGCCGCCATTTTTGTGAAGAGCAGCTCTCTTTGAGGCCGGGGCAGGGAAGAAAAAAAATGCGAAGCCCGGGTTGTGGGCCAGGCCATAGGGCGGAGGGTTGGAGGCAGCTCCATTTCTATTGGCAGCCGCTTTCATTGCCACCCGGGCTCCACCTATTGTTTGTTCCCCTCAGCCTCCACGAGAGCTGCGATTGGCAAAAATGGCGGTGGAGACAATATCACCAGTGTCGACCATGGACTTATAGTGGTGGCTCTGGCAATACAGCAGCATGGAGGTCTCAGAATCTAGCAGAAACCTGCATCTGGTGACAAGTGAGCTGCATCTTGGTGACAAGTAAGCTGCATCTGCATTTTTTTAAAATATATATACAGGGATGTGGATGTGATTAGTTGTCACTAGAACAGGTCAAACAATTGTATATACAGTATATATACTGTATATATATATATAAGCAGTGCATCTCTGGTGACAAGTGAGTGTTGTATCTCTGGTGACAAGTGAGTGTTGTATCTCTGGTGACAAGTGAGCGTTGTATCTCTGGTGACAAGTGAGCGTTGTATCTCTGGTGACAAGTGAGTGTTGTATCTCTGGTGACAAGTGAGTGTTGTATCTCTGGTGACAAGTGAGCGTTGTATCTCTGGTGACAAGTAGCAAGCTGCATCTGATGGCAAGTGAGCACTGTATATCTGGTGACAAGAGCGCTGTATCTGGTTACAAGGGAGCGCTGCATCTCTGGTGGCAAGCTGCATCTTTCTTTCTCTCTCCCTCTTTCTCCCTCCCTCCATCCATCTCTTCCTTCTCACTCCATCCCTCTTTCATCTCAGACTCTAACCACACCCCCTTTAAGTCATACCCAATGTGACAGACCTAGCTAGGACAGGGACTTTTGGAGAGGACTGAATGCTAGCTTCTTGCCGACTGATCATGGGCCCTGGCATTTGGGGGAACGGTGCTCCTTGTGAGCTGTATGTCTGGGGACCCTTGAGGTGGTGTTACTTTGGATTCAGGTCCATATCCCCCCAAGAGACACAGACTCTGGGAACCATGTATTTGCCATATTACAAATAGTGACTGATTCATACTGTTGGAACACATACTGTTAGATGCTAATGTCATCAACTCCAGCCATCTGTCTGTTGTCTTCTAAAAATGTAAAAGCTCCTTCCATCTCTCTTACATGTGTCTTTCCCATTGTGTGCCCACGCAGCACCAAAGCCTGCGATACCTGGAAGTAACTCTGGGAGCGATGTAGTATGTATGCATACTAGCACATTATGCCTTTGTCTTGCAGATCTTTTTTTTTTTCCTAAGTGGGTTTACAACCACTTTAAAGTGATACTAAACACACACTGTTTAATTTTCATTATCCCTTCTATTTCTATTATCTTAACAAAAAAAACAAAAGACATCTTAGTACCTTTTCGTAATCCATATACAGCTGTCACATGACCCAGCTGTCAGACTGAGACAGAAGTACAGTAAAAATTACACTTTTTAACAAAATGGTACAAACAGTGCAAGTGTAGTCAAAACATAGCCAGGGTTCGGTAACCAGAGCAGGTAGTCAGAACAAGCCAGTAAAACAGGAATCCAGAGATCAGTGTAGTCAGAGGAAGTAAACAGGATCAGAAACCAGAAGGGAAGTCAGCCAGGCAAAAGTCTTTAACAGGAAAACACAGCAGAGAGTATCCAGATATGTTGACCAAGGCAACGGCACATAAGATCTGACCCAAGCAGCTTAAATAGCCAACAGGCTGATTGACGGACAGGATATGATCATCAGGTGAGTCACTGTGAAATGATGAATATAGGCAATTAAACGACAGCTGAGCTCTGAGAAGGAAGGGCTGAGCCAAGCCCTGAAACCAGCTCTTTCCCTGCCTGTCTGCAGAGACACATAAGCAGGAGGAGCTTCTAGTCCTCTGCTGCAGGTCACATGTTCAAAATTAAAAAAAAAACAACCTTTTGAATACAGAGTAAAAATAAATAAATAATATCAATAACCTGTTTTAAATTCTTTGCATAAGTGATTTATTATATATTGTTTTAAATTGTCATACAAATATACATTTTAAATCAAATCTCACACCCCTCCTGGCTGTGTCTTAGAATAAGAGGGAGGTGAATCCACCATTACTCTACATGTAACGCTTCATGTACACTAGCCTACACTAGCAGCTTCTAAACTTGAGTTTAGGAAATTCTGGCGTTTGTTTTTTGCCAAAGTTGCTAAACGTAACTCCATAAAAGCCTGTGTGTCAATGTACACATAGGCTTTTAGCAGAGTTTTGGAGCTGCCGCGTTTAGGTGAGCTTCAACCTCCATCTCCTGAATGAGGAAGAATTGCATTCAGGATAGGAAAGATTTAACTGCTGGCTGCCAAAAGCGGCAAATTTGCAGCAAAATCGTGGATTTCCCAGTGTTTTACCTTTTCCCGTGGCTGTGGTAAATGTAGGCCAGTGTACATGAAGCCTAATATCCCGCCCCCATTGTATTTAGCTGGTTAGTGGGCATGAAGGGGGAGGGAGAAAGTGGGCTGTCATTTACCACTGTGTATACACCTACCTTTGTGACTCTATATTCACATGGGCTGCTCGGATGTTATAGGGAGGAAATGCTCAGCATAGAACCTCGCTGAAAACTGAGCATGTGCAGAGTTGCCACTGCAGCTGCAAAATCCATAGCTAAATTGGGGACATGAACAGAAGGTGGAGATAGAGAGCAGCAGGATCAACCAGGTTTTTTGCAGAATACAGAAAACAAATCTAATAGTGACTGAATGATTATGATATATGAATTTTCTGATGCAACTTTAAAAACTTCAGTGAAAATCATTCACCCGCTTCCTGTGAATTCAGGCCATCATGGACACACACACTGGGGTTTGGCTTATAGGTGAATGTTGCAGAGAACTGCTTATGCAGTAGAACTCCTTCTCCAAAGTTTCTTTATTTTTCAAATACGTAGCAGAACAGTTAGAACCTCTGTGTTGTTTTTTCCACTATAGGTAACTGAGAAAAAAAGACATCTGCAATGGGGTCAAAGCAATTAAACTTTTTTTCTTTATTAAAAATAGAGAATAGAAGGGTTATGACCTGTTTTTGTGTTTTAATTGCTGTCTGAATTCTTGCTGAGGAGATTTCACTTACTAAGCAGATATAAAAACCAAGCAGTAAATTCTAACCTTACTCCACTCTATCAAAAACTGAAAAAAGTTACACTTTAACCAATAACCAGTAATTGAGGATGGACTCAGGTGTGTTCGCAACTCCACGTGCCCGCGCCCGCCAAGAAACTGACACTCCGCAGCGCTAATCACAGGTAGTGAGACATTTCCTTATCTGTGCAGCCGCCGATTGGGAAATGTCTCACTGCCTGTGATTAGCGCTGTGGAGTGTCAGCTTCCTGTCGGCGCGGGCACGTGGAGTTGCAAACACACCTGAACTCATCCTTACCAGTGGGGATGAGCCCGATGTTCCGTTCGACTTGAACATCGGGTGTTCGCCCATTTGCCGAATACTGAACATTATGGGGCATTTGCGTGAAATTTGTGTCCCCATGGAACGCGCCATAATGAACAGCGAGACCGTCAATGCATTGCAGGATCGCAGTGATTATTATGTTTAATTATGTTGTTTTAGTGCTGTACTAGTACTGCTGTTTATAATATTCTGTGGAGTGTGTAACTTGACTTTTTGAGTGCTGGCAGCGCTATTCTATTCCCTTTCTCAAGCCCGGCCTCAGCTTTTGCTTTTTTTCTGTAATAATAAATCCCCCAACATTGGTGGTTAGAAGCAGACTGTAATAAAAACCACCTTGTTAAAGTATTGGGGTCTGTGTATATACTACCTTGTCTGACTACCCGTGTACCGACCCCGGGTTTGTTTGCCATCTGTGCTTGTTCACTGCCCACCCTGACCTTGGCTTGTCTTCTGGATTTCCATTTGTCTGCTGCTTGTACTGTGCACAGGCGAGTGGTCTCCGCATCAGCTGGGTGTACCTGAGGGCCGTGACCTGGTTCAAGCTTGCTGCAAGTCCATCCCCACCTTCAGGGGCTCTGGTGAAGAAGCAGGCTGGGGCTTAGACTCCGCGCCCTGGGGAACGCTAAGTTGGCAATCTACAAGAGCTCACTACCACAGACTCATGACACGTGGCATGTGGTATACTCTGTATATAAATGCATTTGGGAAACTGTATCTGAGGTGGCAGCTGATTTTATTACCCCCCTCCCCCCAAGCATCAGAAAAGAATGGCTGCATCAGCAGTCCAAAGCTCTCCTTTACCATCAAAATGCAGAACATTTACCAAGAGCCTTATTTCTAGAGAGCCCAAAGACTTTGTTTCTCCCATCTCCCTCTACGGTTCAGCCCCTATTGGGTGAAACATGTTAGAGGGGGTTCTCCCATATGTAGAAGACCAAGCTGAAGCCATTTCCTATTGGGTTAAACATGTTAGAGGGGTTTCTCCCATAGGTAGGAGACCAAGCTGAAGCCATTTTTTACTAAGAAGAGCTCACTATATACTGAAACAATGTGCATACAGGCGCCATTATTTTGCAGTCCCTCAGTGTGTCTAATGGGCCAGTAATAAACCTGACTAGCACCTGAAAACACTGTGGCCATTTGGCTGGGATAACAGATTAGGGCATTTGAGCCAAATCAATTTTGTTTGTTTTTTGTTTTACCATTTATTTTTCTGTTGCTACTTGTGTCTATTCTCTAATATCCATTTCCTGTAAATATGTTGTTTGCACCATTTTTCCTTTTCTTTTAATAAATTATATTTAAAAATGGTTAAATTATTGATTATACACAAAGCCAGAATCAAAGAATCCCTGTCTCTTTGAAGAGGGCTACTCTAGTGGAACCTCTGAATTACCCCTGTACCATGATCATATTTTTACAGCAATTATTTTAAGCAGTTTCTGCTTCTGACAGTGTTCCCAACAATCCTTAAATTTATGAACAGTTTGTAAAAAAATGGAGTGTTTCCCTTGTCCATAAATGTCCGTGGACAAGAGAAAAGAGCCTTTAAATTTTCTGGCTTTTCTGTGGCTCTGTAATGGAGCTGGACGATTATTAGCTGATTGTTAGCTGAGCTTGGCCTGGCTGGTGCAAGGGGCAGATTCAGGAGGGTGCGTGGTGACATCATGATGCTTGGCGCCTTTTCCCTTTAGTGTGAAGAAGATGAGAAGGAGGGGGGAAGAGGACCAACAGCCTGCCTGAACCTGAGCCCACCCTCAGTACCCTACAGAGCACCCAAGCATGCACACCGTACCCTAATGTAAACATCCCTTGTAATAGAAATAAGCATGACAGGTCCTCTTTATTGCGAGATCTGGGGTCAAAAAGACCTCAGATCTCACAATTACACTTATAAGCACTTCATAAGATGACATCCTCATATAGTAAGATCCCCTGAAAAGAAAAACACTAACATAGTGTACTAAAATCACCAGAAAATGTATTCCATCCACCAAACGTGTACCACACCTCATCCATAAGTTCATGTACTTTACCAAACTGAGAATAAAACAGGTAAGGACTCTTTGGTCCACTCTGTATCTTTGTATATCAGGCGTACTCCCATGCTCACAGTGTCACCACATCGCTAAGGACCATAGTACAGCAGTATAATATATAAAACCACCTTTATTCACTTTTTTAACCTGCTTACATCTGTCACAAGAAACAAATGCATAAAACTGTTCCAAAATGGCTGCTGCAACACTTCTGGTTTACATCTGACGTCAATGCTGACGCGTTTTATCGGGATCGAGGCCTCATAGGATTTGAACGTCAGACCCACAAAGCCAGATTTATATAGACCACTTCCACCCACACTTTAGTGGCCATCCACCATTTTTACTACTAGACAATATTATTACAATAGCAATATTATTGGCATAGCCTAGAGTATTGAATCACTAAGACTCTCATAAACAATCACAATAACAATTGCATGCGTTCCCAAAATATCTAAAAACAATAAATCATAAAATAATATTAAAACATTGCATGATTAAAATGTTGAAGGGGGATACATATTGTAGTAGGTGCTATTCCCGTCAGTGGTCAATTATAAACTAACACCCTAATCCAAAATGAATAAAATAAATAAATAAATAATATACTTGTTCCAATAAATATTACTCCCCCTAATGGCTACATATACAAGGACACCTTTACATATATCAAAATATCGTATAACGCCAAGACTGTACATACCAATAAAATAATATAAAGATTCAAACGTTCTTTTAAAATTAGAAATAAAGCAATTTAGATCTAGCTCCACATTTAATCCTTTTGGTCGCATAGTATCGAATTCATAAATCCGAAAAGTCTTGTTTTTAGAAATGTATTCAATACGATACCTCCCCAGTGTTCTTCAATTATATCTATGCTACAAAACGTTAGTTGTGATGGATCAGGGTTGTGAGCCTGTCTGAAATGTTTGGTCAAATTACAATTTCTTAGGCCCTTTTTTTAAATTAGAGACATGTTTCCTCAATCTGACATGCAGTTTCCTAGTGGTACGACCCACATACTGGAACCCTGGCATTCCAGTAGGTAGGTAACAAAGGCAGTATTAAAGCAAATACATTTTTTCATATTGTATTCTTTAAGTGTAACATTTAACCTAAATCTTCCCACCGTACGTGTAGTAATATTGATGGTTTTACAAATACTGGATTACATTTTTTACACGGATAAAAACCTTTTAGACCAAACATGGTTCTGTTACACTTACATGGAGAAGAAATTACATTCCTGATCAATTTGTCCAGTAAGTTTGATGTCTTCTGATAAATAAATTTGGGTTTAATGGGTACCATAGATCCCAATACTTTATCCTTCATCATAGTCGGCCAGTACTTTCTAAGGATGTTTTCTACCTGTTTATACCAACTGTAATAAAAAATTTGAGTGAATTTCAAATCCTTATTACCCTTTGAAGTTTTGTTTGTGTCTGTGAAGCTGCAGTTGTAGCACAGTAATTAGGGCTATTTTGTGGATTTAAGGACCGTGGTATACGACTAGGCACAGATTCTGCTTATTCATCCACTTTAAGCCCCTTCACTGTTAGGCAAAATCTGGCCATGCAAAACCATTTGTTTTTCTGTTTTATCCCAAGTTGCCTCAGGCCTTTCATAATCCTAGCAATGCTTACATTTTGTCATTCTGTTTTGAGTTTTAATTGTAAAACCAGGCAGAATTCTTGTTATGAGTATTTTTTATTACTTACATATTGTTTATACTGTTTGAATATCAATTGCCTTGTTTATAATAGGAGTTTCTCTCATATTTCAGAATGTCACCCAAAAAATGTGCTCCATCAGTAAACTTCCATGTTTTGTCAGTAAAAAATAGTCATGGGGGGTTGACAACCCTGGTTTCTGATAAAATGCACGGTGACAGTTGTTATGTAGGGGGTTAACTGCATAGTTAACCAAACCTAGCATTGAATGCTCTTAGTCTACTGCCACCTAGATTGTGGCTCCACAAGCTTGTCTGACCTGACATTTGTCATATATTGGTAGTAGTGGCTAGGATCTGTCACCACTGTTGTCCCCCCCCCCCCCCCCAGTGTGCGTGGTTAGTGACAGGCTGTAATAGTAACCCATCAGGATCGGTGGGCAGTGGCTGGCTGTAACGATTACTCCCCACCAGTTTAATTGAAACAATACAATTCCCCCCCAGCATTGGTGTTCAATGGTTTACTTATCTGAGAACAGTTCAGTCTTTTTCAGTGCTGGGGGCCGGAACACCTCTGACACTTTGCATATCACAGGCAGCCTCAGAAGGGCGTGATATACACGCTGCACCGAGTTTTTCTAACTTATAGAACAGCAATCCAAGCACATTTTAACAGAGACACGTACTATTCACAGTATGCACTGTTGCATTGTCTGTCTCATTCGCTGCAATGCCCAGACAGGAATGTAACAGATTTTACAATACAGTAGTTTCTTCAGAGAGCCTAGGTTCCTTCATTTCTTTTTGGAACATTCAGTGATTTAGCCTAATGATTTCTTAATGAAAAGAAAAACAAATGGTGTAAGATTTTTTTACAGATAAGGTATTACAAATCAGACAAGCAACAGTAAAGTTAAAAGGGTTTCAGGGCCGTAGATATTTTTTTGTTCTGGGGGGGTTCAGCAGCAGGTACCAAGTAAAAGTCTTTTTAAATAACACAAATTGCGTCAAATTCATAAAGACTGATAAAAGGAAAACCTATGTGTTGCTCAAAGTAAGCAATCACATCCTTGATCCTCTTGAGAATTGAACCGGATTTCTGTTTTGCCTTCTTCTAGTTTTTATGAACATTGCCCAGTGAGATTGGTGGTGCACTGTAATAGCCAATCTTACTGGGCAGGTACAAAGGGGCACCATCTTCTGGAAGGCAGCACACTCACTGATTTTTTTTTTACGCAGCATACTAGGCAAAAGAAGTGGTACTGTGCAAAGTCCATACATACTTCCCAACTTTCGAGCTTGAGAATGAGGGGCATGACAGGGAAGCAGTGATCTAGCCTAGCCTAGCGCGCCGCTGAAAAAAAGTGGGTATGGCCAAACATGATAATGGGAGGGTCTTAAGGGACACGGTTAAACAAAACCTGGGCTTCCTTGTACCTATAAATATGCTGAGGCTGAGTCTTACACAGGGCTTTTTCTCTCAGAGAATAGGTGCAGGAACGCAACCATGCCCACCACACACACATACCTGCCAAATGGCATCAAATAGTAGCTCTTCCCTGTGCATACAACCCCCTCCCTTCACTGCCCTCATCTTCTCCCCCCTCCTTAAAAGCTTCACCATCTGTCATATGTCGTAAACTTTGTTGCAATATTAAGCTGAAACACCTATCTGGCTGTAGTACCTCCCAGCATACTATACTATACTACAGTCACTTGCAAGGGAGATCATGCAGTAGGAGCATCAACAACTCATCGTCAGGGAAAAAATGGAGACCACAGAGGGTGCAGCCTACCATGCACCCTCTCCTGCCTATGACTGCACTGAACCCTGGGCACCTGTTCTGTATCTCCCTTGCCCCTGTTAGGCACTCAGTGGGATTTGTGCAGGAGATCTGACCTGTGGGAATTACTGGGAGGTAAATGCAGAAGCTGGACTTCAGTGTTACCAAGTGATAGTGGTGAGCATGGAGCAGAAGACCTGAGCCAGAGGTGGTAGAACTGAGTTGCCCCTAGTTCCTGCTGAAAAAAAGCCCTGGTCTTACATAATTGCTGTTGTGTTAGCCTGTTAGGCCCTGACTGTTCACATGTAGCAATTTGGGATCGTGGGCAGAATTGCTGTGATTCAGAACATCATCCACATCCACTTCTACGTGGCAGGCTGGTGGCTAACAGCACCCTTGAGGGTCCAGCTCCTCACCCAAGCAGCAGTCAAAGGTGAGAAGTGGCACTGCAAGGAGGTGGAACCAATGGAAATAGAGAGAATGCTCTCTGCTCAGTGCTGTCTCCTGTCCTGGTGGCTGTGGTTGGACAAGTCAAGAAGACATGATCTCATATAAAGGAGCCTGGAGGCACTAAGGTGCGGAGGCGGAGCAGCGAGAGCTAGGACCCTCTATAAAATTAAATGGACCCTGGGCAAACATTTTCAAAATGTGTTTACTGCGGCAGATCTGGCAGCGATTGTGATTGGTTGTAAGAGGTTACAGCACACATTACGGCTCACTGATTAGTTTCTAGAGATTACAGCAAATAATTTCTGCTTGCTGATTGGTTGCCAGAGGTTACAGCACATGTTAGGGCTCACTGATTAGTTGCTAGAGGTTACAGCTCATCATTTCTGTTTGAGGTTACTACACCTCATTACTGCTCACTGATTGTTTGCTAGAGGTTACTGCACATTATTACTGATCACTGATTAGTTGCTAGAGGTTACTGCACATTATTACTGCTCACTGATTGGTAGCTATAGATTACTGCTTATCATTACTGCTCACTGATTGGTTGCTAGAGATTACAGCAGTGTGACAAAGTTCTGTTAAGAATGCCAGGTGATAGTGGGAATGGCCAGATGCGTATAAGAATGGCCTAAGCCCCCATTCACATTGGAGCAACTTGTTGACCTGTCCAATCGCATGACAAGTCGCACCCTATTGTCGGCAATGGCCATTTTTAAATGCTGCACGGATCTGAAAAAGTAGTTCCTGCACTACTTTTGGTGATTTGTCTTCCAAGCCACACCTGAAAGTTGTATATGCCCTGTGTATAATAAAAAGTTGTGACAAACATTGTGTCGGGGAAAAGGACACCAGTGTGACCTATTTCAGAACAAATTGCCAAATCTAAAGTAGCTAAATCTGTAGCCCACCCTCTCCTGCCGGGAAGCTGCATGTTACCTAAAGAGCAATTCAACAATGATCTATAAAGGGAGGAGATAAGGCCCTTCTTATCTGTGGCAGTAGCTAACTGATCTATTAGCGGAGTGTTAACCAGTTGAAAAGACATTTGCTTAGCCTGTACAGAGAGGGCATGATGAAGTTGGAGATATTGGAAGAATCTGCAAGAGGGGATACCAAATTCACCCTGTAAATCTTGAAATGATTTCAGATGGTCATTTTCAGATAATGGTTAAAGGAACTGGGTTCTGCTGGAGTATTAACCATCAAAACCTTGCAGTTTACCCAACACCTTCAAGCGCCCTTCCCCCCAAATAGGAAGGTACCTGGACATCTCATTATTTGCTTCATCTCATCCCGTTCCTAAGAATTAAGGTAGGATATTGAGAGCATTTCCAAAACCCGCTGGCCTGCAATTGAGCCAACAAATATTTACTGGACCTGGACAACAGTAGAACTTAAATAGGATCTCTGTCATTCACAGCTCCCACCCAGAAAAGTGTTGCAATTGAGACGCTAGATAATACAGTCTGGCAGAGGAAACGGTCAAGCCCCCACTATCTTTAGGAAGCTGTAAAATGGGTAGGCTGGTTCTAAGGTTCTTTCCTTTCCATATTAAGTTCCAGAATAAAGAGTCTACCTTTTTAAACCAATCTAATACAATCCAAACAGGTGAGTTGTGTAGGACATACAACAGTTGAGGATCCCAAATCATTTTGGTAAGGTGTATTTGTCCCATAACAGACAGAGGGAGTTTACACCATGTCTTGCTCTTGTAACCAAAAAGGATTGACTCTCCAGGAAGTACGTTTAAAGGCCTGGGAGAGATTTATACTAAGGACCAAAGGAGAGTGGTCAGAAAGTTCTCTGGCCTGATATGAGACATCCGTGACATATGGCAATAAAGGATCAGTGCCCAAGGCAACATCAGTTCTAGAGTGAGCCCGGAGAATTTTCACTGCCTATAGCAGAATTCTGAGCATACAGCATATCCAAATTAAACAAAAAGTCATCAGTAGGACCTCAGGATGGAAAATGAGATCTAGAAAGAGGCTGTTCATTGCGATCTAGCTAATGGGCAGCACTCTTAGGAGTATCAAAAAGGGTTCCCCCTTAAGCCAACCACTTGCAACATAGCAGGGTACAACATTTCATAAGGACGTTGCACAGTACATGCATTTCATGTCATGATATTGGGCCCACAGCTTCTGGACTTCCACGGAAAAATCTGGGGAAAAAAAATTTTAATCCATTAAGCTCGATTGGACCGTTGGTGCAAGCCAAGGCACTGATGTTATCCCAATCCTTATAATGTAGCATCTTTAGGATGAGAGGACAAGGGTGAGTTCCAGGAGGAAGCGGTCGAGCGTGGATTCGGTGCGCTCTTCCTACTGCGAAGAACAGTGTAAAGTTATTGTTGTCAAAGGTATCCAGCAGCCACTGCTCTATATAAGCAGTCGGATTCCGCACCTCAATTCGTTCAGGCAGGCCTAATATCCTGTTGGTATTGCTTCCTTAATCAGTTCTCCATGTCATCAATTTGGCTGGCATTGTGTTGAACCACAACATTGGTAGCATTAATATCTCTCTTGGCCAGGCTCAGTTCATTTTCCAGGGAACTTACCCTGCCTCCCAGTGCAGAGGTGCGTTCCCTCACTTTCTAAACATTATGGTGATTGAGTGTCACATCTTCTCTCAGATGTTGAAACTGTGTAGTAAGTGCAACCAGTAAGCCTCGGTTCACACCAGAGGCGGCACGACTTGCAGGTCGCCTCACCGAGGCGACCTGCACACGACTGCCCGGGCGACTTGCAAAATGACTTCTGTATAGAAGTCTATGCAAGTCGCCCCAAGTCGCCCCCAAAGTCGTACAGGAACCTTTTTCTAAGTCGGAGCGACTTGTGTCGCTCCGATTAGAACGGTTCCATTGTACTGAATGGGGCGCTACTTGTCAGGCGACCTAGGTCGCCTGACAAGTCGTCCTAGTGTGAACCGAGCCTAAATGGTTACAACTCTGAACTGCCATAATGACATCCCTGAGAGTAGGCTCTGGAGGGGAATAATATAGAAAAGCTGGTGTCTGTGCTGCACAGTCTCCCTCTAATGCAGCAGGGTGCAAATTTCTCTCCTCTCCCTCAGGGGCGGCAGACATGGCTGTAATATAGACTCACTGGGGGGCAGTAGGTCTGGATCATCATGAGGACCCATGTCAGAGGTAGATGCATTGTGCATCTGTAGCTTCCTGGCTGTCACCAGAGCAAATTGCTCCAGTCTGCCAGCGGCCTCCTTGCTCCGATCCCTGGGAGTTCGAAGTGGAAGTGGGCAAGCACCATCTAGACTGCTTTGGTCCGGCACCCCAGCCTCTTCTTTATTCCTTTTTGTCATGGTCATGGTTATTCCTTTTTGTCATACCAATGGTTTGAAGAACATGTTCCACTTGCAGCTGTCTTACTCCTAGTAGGCATCCCGCTGGAGGTCATGATTTCATTGATATGCCTGTTTTTCACTTCCATCTTGTAAGTGTATTTAACCCTTCTTGATCATTAAAGGGTTTTATTACTGCACTTAGAAGTGCCTTCTTCTCTGTTTTGTTTTTCAAATATAGCATTTAGCAGACAAACTGAATGTGCTAATCAGGTACTGGAAGTTCAGAGTTCCCTAAATATATGGTCAAGGAGGCTCAGGTGTCAGCTACAGCATGGCCTTACTGCAGTACACAGCAGTGACCCCCAGATGGAGAAGGACCAGGATCGACCATTACCATTCTGTGTAGTGGGTCAGTATGGACCAATTTACAATAAGGCCCCCCTTTCGAAATCTGGTTTACAATATGTGCATCTCTACTCCCCCCCCCCCCCCTCCACACTACAATCTAGTCACATGTTTTTTTTTCCCACCTTGTACACTTCAGTTCCCAGTTCCCACTTACAATCCAGTCTTAATGTTCCCGTCTCATTTTCCTTAATTCAGTTCTACTGTCTCCTTTCTCTCATCCAAAGTTGGATCTTACTACTTCTTCTCTTCCTTCACAATCTAGTTTTTCTGTCTCTTTACCCCACACCCCTTCACAATCTACTCTCATTTCTCTTTTTACTCTTCTGTTCTAAAGGCTGGTCTAACTTTGCCATCTCCAAAATCCAGTTTTGCTGTCTCTTGCCTCCCCTCCCTCATTCACTTTTTGGTGTTATTGCCTTCTTTTTCCCCTTCACAATCTTGTTACACTGCCCTCTCTATTACCGCTCCCCAACTGTTGCTTCTTTCTCATTCTCTTTTACTATCCAGTCTTGCTTCTTCCCTTCTCTCCTTACTCTTCAATCCAATCCTGCTACTTGCAGTACCCCCTGGTCCACAACAGAGTCTCTGTGCTTTTACTTTGCTTCCATTGCATTGCTTCTTGTTGTATTGCCTTCTATCCTCCACTATGCAGCCATGTTGCTGCCTGTTCTACACCATTTGACTTTATTAGACTGCTACCTTCTCTATTATTCTTCCCCCACAGTTCCATTCCAATGTTTTTTCTCTCACCCCCCCTTCACTATTTGGCTCCACTGTCTCCTCTTTCTTTCCTCTCCACTATCTAGTCTTTCTGTGTCTTGTCTCCTCATGAGAAAATGGGAATCAAAACTGGTATAGTAAAAGTATTTGGGAATATATAAGATGCTTAATGTACTTGTTGTACTGTATATATAAGCGAATTTTATTGCAGAAGTGTGACTTTTTTGAGATGCAGGATTGGACAGGGTGATATAGCCACAAAACATGTTAGATGCCAGTGACTATAGGCTCAAAAACAACCAAACATAGTTGTTTAATAGGATTAAGGCCACAAAAAAAACAGTTTGTACTAGAAAATATGTGGCAGGTATATTCCTGCCCCATCTCAATCCTCCTGCAGAAGAGCACCTTAGGCAAGTGACTCTCCTGCTTCTGCCTCTGCCTGGTTCTGTTCAAAATTAAATAAATAAAGCGATTGGGAAACCCTCATATTGCGGGGTCGTAGTGCAAAGATATCACTAAAAGAGTCCCAAAGACCTATAATAACTAATGATAACTATTTAGGTAGCTAATAGGACATGCTGAAATGTAGCGTGCTACAATTGCTTTTGTCACTTACTTTGTGTACTTATACACTAGCAATAATTGCAGGAGCAAGTCAATATAACATTGTGATCCACCCAGCTAATTATAAATAAGAGTAATTAAAATCCAAGCAAGTATGTGTCACTATATAGGCTAGCTGTGATTACTCGAGTCACAATAGTCATAGACACCGAAGTATCAACACAGACATCATGGCTGGAAGCTTCTCATCAGGTATGTACAAGAGCCAAAATATTTTAACATGGGACAAACAACTAACTTTAGTTAACAAAGGGGAAGCAGTATTTGAAGTAATCTTAATTTTCAATTAAGACAGAATCCATTTCACCATCACTTACTGGAGCTCCTATTGAACAAAAAACTGAATTATTGAACATCAGTATCTGCTAGAATTTGTTAAGCGATGTGATATTCATTGGCATTGAAGAATCCAATTTACAGTTACTTTAGCGATTCTTATTGAACAAACAGCATGATTAGTTACACTTGAAAGACTAAATCCACCAAAAGCCTACATTTTAGATACCCCAGTAGGCTGAACCCATTGGTTGGCTTCTTATATCATGGATTGTCAGAGAGATGCCTCCTGCTACATTCTCAAAATTGTAAAAACATTTGTTAACTATACATTTAACTATCAAAAACGAAAATTGCTCATAATCAGTGTTGGGAACTTGGGTATAAATGTATTACCAACTTCCAATTCAGATCAACTCTAATTCAAATCGAAATGAATATATCACTTTTGAAAGGATTTAATTGTAAATTATACACTTCAAAGTAAGAGTATAAATCATGTATGCTTTCTAGACAGTATTTAATTAGTGTTCCGATAGATGTGTATGCCTTAGGGTTAAATTGGTAATGATTTAATGCATTTAGTCTTTTGTTAAGCATTGGTGGTTGGCATTGAGGTTACATTCACACCTCTGCTTTTGTCCTGTAGTAGATTAAAAAATTCTGCTTGCTGCATCTCAGGTTCGGTTTCCAACAAAATTTGATGTTCATAGGTATGAAACTTATGCATGTAAAAATCATTTGAAATGTACTATACTGCAAATTCACTTCATAAAAAAGTAGAAGTGTGAATGTAGCCCAAGGAGAGAATTAACCTTAAATAGACATTTATTTGCCTATTATGTTATATGAATATGCTGTAAGTAACGTGAACCATAAAGCCAGTTTATGTCTGCACTGCAAGCAGAGAAGTGATGGCTTAGACTTGGTCTTAAAGTTTGGTGAAACATAGTGATCCTGAGGAATTGTTTTGTAGTTGTAGATACCTCATAAATATGTTGTGTGTTGCCTAAAGCTGGCTTTTACACCTGTAGAATTTCATTTTAGGGGGAAAGTATAAAAATCACTTGTTCAACTGTTCAATGGTGCCTTCAAGGACTCGACTAATTTCAAGTGACTTTTTGTCATGCCATGTCAGTGTCTCAAATTTCATAAAATGATCAGTGCATTTATACATGCACATAACTTAAGTTAAGATTTTCTTAGCTGGGAGTTTATTCAATTATTCGAAATTCATTCCTTCCTATGAGATCTAACACCAGTGGCGGCGGGTGGTATATTTTTGGGGGAGGGGCGGCACCAAATCCACCCTGGGTGGTCGGTCTGTCAGTAGGGTCTGTACTTACCCCATCTAGGTCGCGGGCTATCTCCGGGGGGCAGGCGACGGCTTCACCCTGCGTCTCCTTCCTCCTCCTCCTCGGCGGACAATAGGATTGCTTCTCCTCTAGGCCAATCAGGTCTCAGGACCCACTTCCTGAGCCGGGATAGGCCAGGAGGAGAATCAGTAAGTCAATAGCCAATATTAATTTGCTATTGTCACACAACTGGGTGGGCTGGGGCGCAGTGCTCTGCGGCCCGAGCCCACCCTTTTTCAAAGCCTACTGCTCTAATCATGTGCTTCTAAAAAATAAAAAAAAAAACATTGAAATCCATGCCTCCTGTGTCCTGCATGTAGATTATTTTTATTCTTGTTGAATCATTCCTTTAACTCTTAGATAAGCAAACAGACATTCTGAAAACAACCTTTTTCATACAAAATTCTACAAGGCCAGCTTAGGCCCATTAGGCATCTGTTGTCTATGCCACTGACCATTTTTACAGCTATATTTTGCTCTGTAATTTGGTGTTAAAGAATAAGAGAAGTTTGAGTGACAAGTCCACAACAACTTTTCACTGAACTCAGCAACATTAGAGTGTAAGACTGGTCATAAATGGGCAAGTTCAGGGTTAATGTGCCACATGATGCCACATATGGACTGGGGATGGGCTAGAAGGAGGCCAGAAGAGCTTCCAACACTGGAATAGATTGTTCTCATTCTTGCAGATTTTGCAACAAGTTGGAAGATTTCGGTGAAAACAGATTGACCCTTCCCTCTTCTAACTGAAAAGAGATAAGGAAATGTAGAAAACACAAGTGACACAGCTATCAATTGTTCATAACTGTTGACTGAGTGAGTGCACGTTGTCTTGATTTAAAAGGTCAGCAGATACCTCCTGGGATCCTATCATAACCCTATGTTTTTATAATTTATTCAGCTACCCATTTAATTTACATACAAAATACAAGGTCTGGGTCATTTTCCATATTCAGCCCAATAATATATAAAATAGTTTTTCATTGTTTTGAAAGCTAGAGGGCTCTTCCCTGAAGAGAAAGGACTACATAAGGAGATATTTCTGTTGTCTAGTGTAATCTAAGGGGTTATGTACATTAATTGAGGTTTCCAATTAGCCGTCTTACTGCATAATTAAAAGGAAGACATGAGGTAGGGTCCTATTCCTATTCTTTCCAATTGGGTGTTTTTCTGTCTTGTTACATCCATTCCTTGTGGGATAGCACAGAAAATGGGTGCAGCAAATCAAAAATGGTAATGAGCTCACTATTGGAATCAGTGATGGGTATAGCATTCAGCTCCCTGAAGTACTTCTCACTTCAGCCGCTTAGCAAGCACTAAGCTTTGAATGCCTTTCTTTATCAAACCTCTGCTACATTATATAATTGCAATAATAATTAATTCAATAATAATTCAAATTCAAAAACAATCTAATTTAAAGAATTTCAACAAATGGTATGGTGAGGTTTATATTGGATTCTATAACTAATTTCTGCCTGAACATGCTAATAGCCTGACTCTATCTTGAATTTATTGAGTCACAGTCTCCAGAACAAGCATACAGCCAGTTTAGTAAGGGTAAAGTCATAATGTCCAATCTTCCTACTTATTCCTAGTCAGTGATGCAGAAAGTATTGAAGCCACTGGATCAGCATGACTGCAAGGTCAGAAGTGAGGTCAGCAGTGGCAGCCTATCTCCATAGGCACAATTTTACCATAGAGTTCTTTTGAGTAGTTTATCCTCTGTATGCCTCACTGCTACTGCTTATATTTGATTGTACCTTATAAACTGAAAACATTGGAGATCTATGGATTATATGGCTTCTAGGAATACAATGGAGCATTGATCTGCTATGGTTATGCGAAGTGGCATTTTACGGTGGACTGTAACCTGCAATAGAAAAAAACGCCGTCTTTCTTGAGAATCCTTCTATTATACATACTTATGACTTATTTTTGCTGTTTTTTGACTACCAATATGTTTCCACTAATGTAAAGACAATCTATATCAATTTAAATGATACATGGATTACATATACTGAAAATTGCTTCATTGGTGGTACACCTGGTATTCCACAATGTACAGAGAATGCTATTAAAAGAAACCCTATTGTATTTTTACAAGTCTTCCGCACTGGACACTCCCAGAAGTGTTGGATATCTGTGCCCCCCCCCCCCCCCCCCCCAATGGTATGTGGTTCTTTCCTGTGACTCCTACTCCACTACTGAGTCTTGTAGTAAGGTAGGGGCTGCGGGAAGGAGCCATGCCATGCAGTGGGGAAAACTGGCTTCCAAGACAAATATCAACAACACAAATGTCAAATGCTGGAAAGACTGACAGAGACTGCATTGCTAGAATGACTTAAGGTCAGAGACATGATGAGAGACTAGCTCTTTCCTTGTAGGAATTGCTTCAAGGACAGGCTTTATAATCTTTTTCCTGTTAATAATATGGCTCTCATTTCACTGACCAGGCTGGTAAAATCCTGGCCAGGTGGAAGCACTAATACCATTATTATATAGCAAAACTGATGACAATAAGAAAAATTAGATATACACATATATTTGTTTCATTCTTTCATTCTAATGAAGTCTACGATTCAGACCATTGCGATGTTAAACATTTACATGTTTGTAGGTCTTGTGTACTATACAGCACTCACATGCTTGGGCAGGCATAATCTGCCAGCTAGAAAGTCTGGTGTGTCTTTGAGCTATTTAGCCAATGAGAGCTTCTGTGAGTTGTTTGGCATCTATTACATCAGGGTTTATTAAAATAAGAACTCTCACAGCAATGCAAAGTAATAATTAGCTTTTTTCCTTGCTACTTAAAGTACATCTGAAGGCTCCATTTTCTTCCCTTTAAAATGACCCGTGTGTTATTTTCCTGTTTGCATGTTGGCAGATACTACCAGGTGGGGTGGGAGGGATTGAGTAGCTCTTGGATCAAATTTTTCTATGATAGGTAAACATTACAGTAGCCCAGTAGGTGGATTTGGACAAGGCCATCCTCTGACTGATAAGCTAGAGACTTGGGAATCAACAATGAGCAGCAGGGTGAACTTAAAAAGCAAAGACAAAACACAGATTCCTGTACACAACACAAGCAATGTTGATGCAGGGATCTCCCCCACTGTTCTATTGCATTCTGACAGGGAGGATTCCCCCCTCTGTCAGATCAGCTCTGCAGCCGTTGGCTGCAAGCACTAATCGAATGCTAGTTTTCCCAGCAGAACTGTTCGACAGAAGCCGGTTGTTAAAACGGCTTCTGTTGAATAGACAGTGGTACCCACGTATCGAAATTCATCCCGTATCTGCTGAACCAGCTGACTTTCAATATGTGTATACCCAGCATTAGACTGCCACCACTGTAGCAAAGACTCCTGAAGGATCTGTTGGATTTTTCCAGGCCTAGATATTTTGTACTACAGCCGCCCCAAACACTTGCTGACCCATTAGTGGCAACCGAAATACAGATATTCAGCACATCATTTTTTTTTGCAGATTTTATTACCACAAATGTCTAAGGCAACCTTTTTTTTAAGTTGCTCTAAAGTTTTAGGCTCAGTTCACATATGAGCCACATGCGGCTCACAGCAGGGGTCCTGTGCATGCTGTTTCACCATTTCAGGTCCGATTTGAGCCCACATTTTAGGCTGAACTCAGACCTGAAATGGACCAAAAGACACACAGCATTTTTGTGCAAAATGCGGAGATATGTGAAGCAGGTCCATAGAGAGCCGGTCAAAATCTCCTGCTATTGCGAATTGGAACCTGCATCCAATTCACAATTGTGTGAACCCATCCTTATGCCCCGTACACACGGTCGGATTTTCCGACGGAAAATGTGTGATAGGACCTTGTTGTCGGAAATTCCGACCGTGTGTTGGCTCCATCACACATTTTCCATTGGATTTTCCGACACACAAAGTTTGAGAGCAGGATATAAAATTTTCCAACAACAAAATCCGTTGTCGGAAATTCCGATCGTGTGTACACAAATCAGACGGACAAAGTGCTACATATGCTCAGAATAAATAAAGAGATGAAAGCTATTGGCTACTGCCCCATTTATAGTCCCGACGTACGTGTTTTACGTCACCGCGTTCAGAACGATCGGATTTTCCGACAACTTTGTGTGACCGTGTGTATGCAAGACAAGTTTGAGCCAACATCCGTCGGAAAAAATCCCAGAATTTTGTTGTCGGAATGTCCGAACAAAGTCGGACCGTGTGTACGGGGCATTAGGGTTTTTATTCTTAATGCATTCTCTGCATTAAGGTAAAAAACCTTCTGTGCTGCAATTGCCCAGCGAGACCCCACTTATACTTGCCTGAGCTGAATTTGGATCCAGTGATGTGCACAAGAGCAGCATCTGTCCTGGTTCTGTCCCTCCTCATTAGACAGATGGATAGCAGTGGGAGCCAGTGGCCAATGAAACTCTGTAATGACGGAGTGGGGGCGAGGCACACTGTCTGTGTCAATGGTCGCAGACAAGATGGCTCAGGAGGGAGCCCACACAAGTGCCCCCATAGGAAGCAGCTTCCTATGGGGGTACGCGCCGAAGAGGAGGAGCCAGGAGCACTGGTGGAGGGACACCAGAAGAGGATCTGGGCCGCTCTGTGCAAACCCATTGCACAGAGCACGTAAGTATACCCTGTTTGTTATTTTAAAAGAAAAAAAAAAACCTAAGTTTTAATGTTACTTTAACATCTTTACCATGGAGGAACCATTGAAATAATTTTTAGGTTTGGTTTTCAGGATGCCCCTACTATAATATTTTATCTATAGGCCATGACACATTAGCATGATCAATAAGTTGTGTAAAGTTTTAAATAAAACAATAAGAAATGTGGCATAGCTATTTGACACTCAGAGAGGGTAATGCTACAAAACCCCCTGCTCTATACCATAATATCAGTCTTAATATAAAACAAATAATATTAATGGCCAAATATAAAATGTAGACTATAAGAAGTATAGTGTCCTTTTATACTAGTGGTTTGTGGAAAAGTACCCTTTACATTGGTGGTGAAAATCCCTTACAGTGTAGAGGCATTACCTTACATTTGATGCCGGTAAAAATATCCCCCAATACATTGATGGCCAGTGTAGAAAGGAGATGAATCTGCAACTACCCAAGGAACGCCTAAAAACCTCTGGAGGAAACTTGGTTGAGAAAGCTTGGTCCAAGGGATAGAGTATTAGCTTAACAGGATACCCCAAAACAGCAACAAAATTCCATCCATTCAGTAGTTTCTTGTAGTATTCCTGACCTCAATTCAGGATAGGTAGATCCGATGGACACATACCTTTAGCCCACGTTCAAATTGGGCCGATTTGGCATGCGATTTGACTATTGCCGGCAGTGGCACCGTCCGAAATGTAGCACTACTTTTGACGACTTCAGGGGTAATTTGAATAGACATCTGCGCATGAACTCTCACAGATGTTTGTCACTACTGCACTCAGGCCTTCTTCAGTCCTTTCAGTTTGTGCAATGTATTACACAAACAATTTATCCCTTCAAGTCTATGAAATATTTTAGACAATCTGCAGTAAGAATGGAGACAAACATGTTCACAGCTCAGTTAGTGCAATAAAGGATCACAGCATTAATGGTACCATGTCTAAAAGAATTAACAGTTACTTTTCCCATCTCCACATCAATCATTTGATTGGTCGTATCCTTTAAGAAAACACATTTTAAACAACTGAATACACGACCACTACCATGTATTTTTTTTTGTGTTTCCTTTTTATATAGAACCTTTAAAGTTTGGAATTGTAGTAGTCTTTTTCACTAGCTATTACATATTACTCACATATAAACACCATTAAACCCTATTTTACATCATAAATCACATATCATTTAATCTGCATACTGTGACTAACTTTACGACATCCCAAACAAATACTCAGTAAATGTAATTTATTCTATTACTCATTTATAAAGTGGAAGTATCAATCTGTCAGAGTTTTGAGTCTATAATAAAGGTGCATCCTTGATACTTCCAGCAGGTTTCATAAACAGGTACACGGAGGTTGGAGATCTGCCTGCTGACACTTTAATCTGTTAGGCACACCAGTATGCCAACAACAGAGCTCTTTTCCAGCGATAAACCTACACCATGCTAACTGACCAAAGGCCTAGAAACTATAAGCATATAGGTGTCCTTTTATGAAACTGCGGTAAAATACCGCGATTCAGTTCTCAGGCATTCTCAGAGGAGATCGCTCTCCTCTGAGTGCCTGTTTATGAAGGTCTGTAGATCGCTTCTCATGTTGAGTTGAGGAGCGATCTACAAATGCTGGGAACTCCTGAGAATGGCTCCTCTCACTGTAATCTGGCGTGATGTAGCGGGATTACAGTATGAGGAACCATAAAATACAAAAGTGTAACACGAATCGGCACACATTATTCCCCAACATATTAATAAAATAATAAAGTTAAATTCCCCCTACACAATATACATTAACCTAGTTATAAAAAAAACATTGTTTTTATCAATATTTAAAGATCATACATGTCCCTATTTAAATGTGAATGGTGTATAGTAAATGAATGTAATGCACATATGTAATGCAGCTATACACCATTCATATAAATGCAAAATACATTTATAATCATTAAAAAAATAATTTTAATAAAGTATACAAGTATAAATATTTATTAATAAATTAAAATAAAATATATTTCATAATTGATAAACATAAAATTTGATAAACTGGTGCAATGCGAGAACACTGCGAATCCCGCATCGCACCGACTCGCATGTCAGTTCACATTGCCATATGCGAATCGCTGGGGAGTGTCAATACATTGTTAACGACACCCCCAGTTTAGCTTGCATATTGCACTGCGAACTGACAGTCCGGACATGAATCGGATCGCATATGTGTGAACACACATGCGATCCGATTCTGGTCCGAACAGAAAAAAGGGTCCTGTGCGTGTTTGCATTGAATGCGGTGCGATATCAGCCATACTATCTGTACGGCTGATATCGCACCGCACAGACATCGCATGTAATGTGAATGGCAGTGTGCTGCGAATTACATGCGATGCCTGTGCGATGTCCGGCATCGCACAAGTGTGAACTGGGCCTAAAATTTAACAACACCCCCAAATCAGTTCGCAAATCGCAGTGCGATCTGCAAACTCGGACAGTAATCGAATCGCATGGTTGTGAACACCCATGCGATCCGATTCTGCTGTGGACCAAAAAAAGGGTCCTGTAAGAGTTTGGTCCGAGTGCAATGCAAATTCAGCAATACTATTTGTATGGCTGAAATCGCATCGCACAGAGATCGGATGTGATTTTGCACTGCAGTGCGGTGCGAATCACATCCGATCTCGGACACCGCAACAGTGGGAACTGGCACCAAATCATATTGCATTTGCACCAAAATGGTACAGGACCCTTTATTTGGTCCGCACTAGAATCGGATCGCATGGGTGTGATCCGATTCCTGCACAATTACATAGTTCGCACTGCGATCTGTGAAATGATCTGGGGGTGTCATTAACTTTACATTGACACCCGCAGTGGTGCGCAGATGTCAATGTAGGTGCGATGTGAAAACCCACACAGGAATCACGCTGGTTCACGCATCGCACAAGTGTGAACCCAGTCAGAGACGTGAACATCTAAAAAAAATATCTATCTATCTATCTATTTATATATATATATATATATATATATATATATATATATATATATATATATATATATATAGCTATATATCTATCTATATCTATATATAGATTATATATATATATATATATGTATATATATATATATATATATATATATATATATATATATGTATCTATATATATAATATATATACACACTATAAATTCCTATCCTGCTGGTTTTGCGTTGTGTAATGGTGGGGAAGTTGTACTATGACTGTTTGGTGAAAGAAAGAAGTCAAAAGACTTCTTGCTTTCTCCAGAATATCAGCCAGTTTTACGCTTCTCACTCTGATTCTCCACTTCTGAAATGGTGAATCAGAAAGTGAGAATTCTGTCACAGATCGCCAGTGAGGTGCTGAGATCGCACCTTCATAAACTGGCCGTTTCTGTGACAATCAGTTACAGATTCTCACTGTGCTGAGATAATCAGCGGAGAACATGTTCTCCGCTGATTATCTCAGTTTCATAAACTGGTAATGACCTGAGATCAGCGGTGAGACTCGGGATCGCCGCTGATCTCAGTTTCATAAAAGGACACCATAGTAACAATCTGGGTCTTCTTCCCTTTGAATATTGGTGTTATCAATTATTAGCTCTTGGGAAATATTCAGCTCTTTTGCTATTGCTGACAAATAATTAAAGTATACTCAAAGGCCAATTTATTTTTTAGTTTTGGTTAGAGAGGAGAGAGATTAGAACACCTGTCAGGTTTTTATTGCTGTCTGTATCCCCATTATGGAGGTTCACCACCCCAATGTGTCCTGTTCACCGTTATCAGCAAAAGCGAAAGAACAATAATAGACCAGAAATCTTCCAATGGGGACACTAGTTCTGGTGACAACCAGGGATTTCCTCACTTTGAAGTGATGTATTCTCACTTCCTGTTGTGGCTATGGGACATGAAGTAAAGGGAAATTGGGACACAGAGGGCAAATAAAAAAAACAAAACAAAACTTGACAAGGTGTTTGAACCTTCCCTTACTCTATAAAAAAAAAAAGTTTTACTTTTAGTTTGACTTTAACTCCATAACATCCATACATAGGGTACCTATTAAAGCCTAACTCCAGACCCTATTTTTGTTATAGTTTTGGGTAAGGTATTTATTCCTGTATTTGATCCCATTAGGGAGATTTTACTTCACTTCTTGTCCCTCTGTCACCCCTACAAGAAATAGAGGACGTGGTCGTCGCTGGAACAGGAAGGCATGGACAGCAATAAAAACAGAAATGTAATCCTTTCCTCACTTTATGAATATGTTTTTCTTTTTTATCTCTGTCCCCTTTGGATAAATTTCACATCACTTCCTGTACTGACAGAAAGTCATGTGGAAATCATCACAACAGGGATACAGAAGGCACAAAAAAAAAACAACAGAGGTTCTAACTCTTGCATATAGCAGGGAAGTGGTGCTTGGGTCTGGAAGAGCTTCCATGGAGCACTAAAAACTTGTCCCAGTGGGATTAATTTTTACTTTTGTATTCTTAAAGCAAATTTTCACCCCAAAAACAAATTATTTGAACTTAGCTCCAGCCTCTCCCTCTCCCACAATCAGATAACATTTTTGGGGATTTTTTAAGTGCTTTTGACTTTTTTGTATTTTAGAGCAGCACTTCCTTCTTTCTCACCAAGGCCAAGACCAAGAATGATGTTGCACTTGATTCCAAGCATAAGCAAATGTGGGCAAAGACCTTTGGCACATTGGTTCATAGGTTGGTTTTCCACTTACATGCAGGAAGACGTGCATAGTTATGCAGGTCCCAAATAGTTGAGTGTCTATGCATGTGTGGGGAAACGTGCAGATGTGCCAGGTCCAAATGCCAGACAGAGCCATTTAGCACGTCTGCACACATGCCAGTCTTTCAAATATGGCGGTGACGGTGAGGAGAGGGGGGCAGGCATTACAGGGATTGACGTTACTCTAACTAAAAAAAAGTATCTTCCATTGCTCTCAGCCCCCTCCAAATTCCTTTTTTTAGAGGATAGCTACATTCATTCTCCATGGTCCCACTATATATACAAAAGTAGCCACCATCCACCCTCACTTGCTCTCTCCTGAGATAGACTAGAGCAGTGTTTTTCAACCTTTTTTCTGTAAAGGCACCCATTAAAATTCTGCACAATCTTGAGGCACCCCATTCTAAAATATATTAAACATTACATTATATTATGCATTAAACTAATAGTTTTACATATCAGTATCCACACACGTAAGACACCCAACACTGGAGGTGATTTTTTCCTCCACCTTTGCACATTGGTACTGACTACTATTCCAGACTTTCTCTTCTCCCCCAGTTTCTCTCCCTCATTTTGCTAATGCGACCCCAAAGCTGACAGAGAGTAGCAGGAAAGAGACAAACAAGGATGCCGTCAGGCACCCATTGTCCTCATTATCAATATATTGGGTCATCGGTTGTTAGGATGCCGGCAGCTGGCCTGCATGGTGCTAAAGTTTGTAATTCTGCACAACAAAAACTTGTGGCTTTGTGTATTAGGCAGGCGTGATTCCCCCACTTGTTTGTTGACAATTTTGGAGCAGTTTTAGGAACCCAGATGGCATCTCAGGGTGTCGTGGAACCCTGTTTGAAAAAGATTGGCGTAATACAACACAAGAAATTCATGTTGCCTCTTGATAGGCATTGCCTTGCCCTGAATGTGGTGCTTCTCCCAGAGAAAGTAGTTTCTTTATCTATGACCTTGTACATTTTCCCACCAGATATTTTGGAAAATTGGGAACAATTTTTAGGTGCTTTGCCAAGGCACCCCTGAAGAATACAGAAGTCACCCCAGGGTGCCATGACACTCTGGTTGAAAAAGGCTGGACTAGAGCAAATAAGTAGTTGATGTCTATGGATTCTTTTTGGAGAATATGGATATCTATTAGGGTCACTTTAACAATGACAGGATAGAGAGGGGAAGCCTTGGGCCATGTTGTGAGTGTGGAAGTTCAAGAGAAAGAGGATGAGATGTAGAAGGCTATTCTGTAACGTTGAAGACATTTCGTGTTCATCCAAACAGCTTCTTCAGTTTAAGGGTATGTTCACACCAGTTTCTGTGTGACAACACAACTGGTGTGTGGTGGAAAGCAGCGGAATTGCTGCAGTGCCAATACGCCAGCCGCGGCACCTCACACTGATCACTTTTTTTTTAATTACCTTGATTGAAAGGTCATACAGCGACATTTCATTAAGATCCATTGGCCCCCACTTGGTGTGAAAATTACCCCACATTGCTCTGTGCTAGAAAAGAATGGCACTGCGCTGGAATAACCATCCAACTCACCATCCAATCTCACCGCACATGATGTGAACATGCTTTCAATGAGTGTCAGGAACATACCCCAGAATTTAGAGCCACAAAGGTATCTAAGTCAACTCAACACAGTCACCATGAAATAAGTTAAAGTAGATCACTGCACTGATACCCTCATCTAAATGATGTATTCATGTATTTCCCCTATGATCCCCCACCTGGAAGATATATAACACTTGATTTGTAGCATTCGTTAATACATGGTTTAATTATATACCTCAGTTCTCCTGATGAAACAGAACACAAGATCTGAGAAATGCATCACGTTAAGCCGCTTTCTGTTCCAAGGCATGAATCAGCTGTGTTTTAAAGGATATATGATTCATTACCTGGATTAATGGTGGTTGTTATCCATCCTTATTTCATTTTTATATGCTGTGATAATGTAAACTGAGCAGAGGTTGTGGAGAGTGGCTTTAGAGGTATTTTGTCGTTTTGAAATCGTATTATTAAAGCAGTATTAAACCCAAACGCACACATTTATTATATTACAGCTTACCAATTCTAATGCCTCGTACACACGGTCGGACTTTACGGCAGACTTTGCCCGGCGGACTTTTCGACGGACTTTACGACGGACTTTCTGAATGAACGGACTTGCCTACACACAATCCACCAAAGTCCGTCGAATTTGTACGTGATGACGTACGACCGGACTAAAACAAGGAAGTTCATAGCCAGTAGCCAATAGCTGCCCTAGCGTGGCTTTTTGTCCGTCGAACTAGCATACAGATGAGCGGACTTTTCGACCAGACTCGATTTCGAAGGAATGATTTAAAACATGTTTCAAATCTAAGTCCGTCCAACTTTTGAGAAAACAAAGTCCGCTTGAGCCCACACACGATCGAATTGTCCGACGAAATCCCGTCCGCCGGGCAAAGTCTGCCGTAAAGTCTGTTCGTGTGTACACGGCATTAGATGTGATGGCTGCATTAGTTTTCTTTTTTAGGCTTTTTCCCCCCTTTAATTTCACCTGGTGATCTGGCCAGTAAGTCTGTTATTTTTCAACTGAACAAGCTGTCTTGCACATACAGCGGTTAGAAGGGCGGCCTACATGATTGTCTTTTATTTATTCATGTAAAACTTTATCCCAAGAAAGAAAAAAAAATGTTGCTGTAACTGCTTAAAAAGCGTGAGCCAGTGTATTTAATTTGCCAGTGTATTTAAATCCGCGAGTACATCAAGCAATTCCCTCCCCCCAGACTGACAATGCTGCAGTTGAAAGGTGTCTCTGTTGCTCCTTCATCCAGAGTGTAGGCACCCTGATACAGAAGGTGTGTTACTGGCAGGATCACCAAGTGAAAACAAAGGGAAGAAAGCCTAAAAAAAAAGAAAACTGATGCAGTCACCACATTTTAACATACCTAATGATTTATCATCTCTGTGAAATTTCTCTGACTTCATATTTGAAATTACTAGTACTGAAACCAAATAAAGATGTTATTTTAATATAACACCTGTACAAGCAATTTTATTCAAGTTTATGTAACAGTATAATCTCTTATCCACAGGTCTGCAATTGACCAACTATGACCTACAGGTCCAATCTAATAAATCCAAACACAACAGTGACTCTTACATGGGCAATGACCTGGTAGTACGTCGTGGACAGGAATTTACCATAACATTGCAATTCAATGCACCTGTGAAAGCTGGAGACCAGCTACAGTTCACTGCAAGTCTTGTTCCCACAACAGGAGGTAAAATTAATGGCATTTTACATTGAAATTGAATGTATAGGGTGGTTTTGTAGCAGTTCGCTTCTGTTTCAATTTTGTATTATGAATAAGAAATATTTATCTAATTAATATCTAGAGTACTATTACATGCATTTCAGCTTGCCTTGTTTTTAAGTGGAACTTTACTGTACCGAATCAGTGAGGGTTAAAATGCTGGTAAAATTTTTATTGTTGCTGGTACTTTTATTGGGGAAATGTCCCTTACTTCTTATCTTTAACACATAAATGCAATCTCCCATTTAAAAAAAAATAACACAAAACCAAATGTATTATCCATGTGTATTGGATCTCTGCACTACTTGGCATGTTTCTGTAGTCTCTGGGCAAAAACATAGCCATGGCGTTGAAGGTTAGATCTATAGGTTCACTGCACTGGAGTGATCCTGATCTTTGGCACCAAGAACTATGGAAAGACTCAGAGTAATACAGAGATCATATAGGCCATTCTTAGTGCAAATAACTGGTTAAAGCTTCTTGCCCATGCACGGTCCTCTAGACTATGGGTTCCTACATTTTTATGATTACAGACCCTTCAAAGGGATTTGCCAAAAATGTCCCCATACACCCTGTGTCGGACTGTCAAAATCATTACCATCCCCAGTCCTTTTAGGTATCACTCTGCAAGGTTGGACATAAAAACTGTGCAGCAATCCTCAGGGACTTAGTTGCCCATATGTACTAATTGTGGATCAGATCAGGGCCCGGACAAGGGGTGGGCAGGAGGGGGGCAGCTGCCCTGGGCACTGTGGTATCATGTGAGGTGGGGGGCACCACAAGGAGATAGGGGGAGGGGATTTGTGTTGGGTGAGGAAGTTTAGGGGGGCAGCATGGGGTAAGAAATGTTATAGGAGGGGAGGTGCGCTAGGAAAGGTGATTTGGGGGAATTTGGTTGGGAGGGGGAAGAGGATTTGTGCTAGGAGGGGGGATTTGGTGTGTTTGTGCTAGAAGAGGTGATAAGGTAGAGGGGTGAGGGGATTTATTATAAGAGGGGAATTTTTTTAGGGGAGGGGGGGATTTGTGCCAGTAGGGCTGATTGGT
Organism: Aquarana catesbeiana; assembly: GCF_042186555.1. Taxonomy (NCBI): domain Eukaryota; kingdom Metazoa; phylum Chordata; class Amphibia; order Anura; family Ranidae; genus Aquarana; species Aquarana catesbeiana. The sequence goes on from NC_133335.1 coordinate 206,964,375, forward strand.
TGGGTATTTGTGATAGGAGGGGAAATTTAGGAAGGTGGATTATTTGTGCTAGGAGTCGAATTTGTGCTGGAAGGGGGGATTTGGAGAAGGGTCAAAGAATGTATACTTGGGGGGAAATTTGAGGATTTGTGCTAAGAGGAGTGATTTTTTTCAGGGGGGGGAGTGATGGGGGGATTTGGGAAGAGAGAGTATTTGAGCTGCAAGGGGGATGGGGGGGCAAAGATTTGTTCTGGGGGGGGATTTCAGTAGTGGATGGATGTCCTCAGCTGATTGGTGCTCACTTTTTTTGGGGGGGGTTGCTAGCACATAATGCTCATACATCTTGGGGGGCGGGGGGCAGTTTGCCACGTGTGCCCTGGGCTCTATATGGCCTTGTTCCGCCACTGGCGAGTCAGATGGATGGGACTCCATTCTCACGTAGACCTGGACACAGCTCAGTTCAGTGTAGGTGTAAATGAATATACAGTGATAGTACTCCTTTTACGTTAATATTTACTATCAAAACTCCCCTTAATTATAGGGATATTACTATCAACAGTTATTCATATAAATACTAACAAAAATATATACATACAAAATATGCATATTTATTAGGGCCATAAAAATGTTACCATTAAAATTTTAAAGTATAAATAGACCAGTCTGGACCATTAATGTTTAGTAAGGAGTGTAATAAGTTTTTAATTTCTTCATTCATACGACCATATAGGTATCAATGATACTCTTGGCACTACTTCAGAACATATGCAAATGTGTATGTTTTCATGCCACATGCAGGCGAAGATCTAATTTGTCCATCTAATTAGGTTCTTTCTCTTTAAGTGATGACTGTTCCCACATACATATGAATAATATAACCGGTATTTCTGGTACTGCTATTAAACACGTGCTACTTTAGTTGTAGCTCACATTATATGGGAAACAACAATTGCATTTCTCTATCAAGTAGATGTATTTATAGTTGTGTTATTATCCCGGAGAATGCAGCTTCCTATGGTGGCACACCGAGAAGAGGTGGAGCCAAGAGCACAATAGAATAAACATTCCCCATTAAACTAGCTATACATGGATCTAATTTTTGATCCATGTATGGGCACTGTGATTGTACAGAAGTCGCTCTACCAATCCAGTTCTTTACAACCACTCTGTCGGCTTTTTGGGCTCTAGCTGGCAGTGCTGTTCAGTGTATTCTAATAGCAGATAAGTCTTCCTGCTGTCAGGATACAATAGCTCAGCGAGAGGATTCCCCTATCCACCTTGAATATGTGGATGGGGGCAATGGGCTGTTTTTTTTTTTTTTTTTCAAATAAAATAAACTGACTCATGTATGGGGTGCCTTCACAGTGGACATTGCAGTCTAGAGCCAGCCTGATAGCTTTGAGAAGGGGGGGAGGGATAAGCAGGAACAGGGGAGTGCCTTGCAACCCCAGGCTATGGGGCTGTGTGAACATGACAATGAGGTTACTGTACTCCAATGGCCTCCACAGTCACCAGATCACAATACAATAGAGCACCATTAATGTGTAGCCAACAAATCTGCAGGAACTCAATGATGCTATCATGTCAATATGGACCAAAATCTCTGGTCCCTTGTTGAAGCTATGCCACGAAGAATTAAGGCAGTTCTGAAGGCCAAACCGGTACTAGCAAGGTGTACCTAATAAAGTAGTTGGTGAGTGTAGGTTCACTTGCAAGTCATTCCGTAAAAAATAACCCACTACTCCTTTAGGTATGCAAAATACTAAGACAACTGGTTGCATATTTATAATCCTATAACCCATAATTTCTACAATGACAGGTAACTCCGTCCTTGACAACACTTTCACTGATTCCCCATCACCTTCACCAAATCGCTGGGGAGCTCAAAGAGGCTCGAGTGGATCCAACTCTGTGAATATCACCATCTTCACCCCTAATGATGCAGTAATTGGACGATATGTTCTATACTTGTCGAGTGGAGTCGCCAGGCGTATTGGGGAGTTCTTTCTGATCTTTAACCCTTGGGCTTCAGGTAATAATCAACTATTTAAAATTTAACATCTGCTTAGTCCTGAAATAGTAATTAAAGCCAAACTATAGCATTTTTTCATTGTTTACTTTTTCATGTAAAAAAATAAAATCAAAGTGTATTTTAGGGCGAAAAAACATATGCAGCACATCTCTGCAATGCATTCACATTTCACATGGATTTACCCCCTTAAAGTGGTTGTAAACCCTAGAAAAAAAAAAAAAAAAAAACCCTGCAAGACAAAGGCATAATGAGCTAGTATCATAGCATACTAGCTCATTATGAATTACTTACCTGAGATCGAAGCACCTGCAACCATCCTTGTATCCCGCTCCGGTGGCCGACATCACTCCCGGAGTTACTTCTGGGTATAGCGGGCTCCGGCGCAGTGATTGGCCAGAGCCGCCATGGCGTCACTCCCACACATGCACGCGGGAGCTGCCGGTAACGGCACAGTCTAACTGAAGCAACGGCATGTACGTGACGTCGGCACGTGCAAATACAGGGGATATCTCCTAAACCGTGCAGGTTTAGGAGATATCCACTGTAGCTACAGGTAAACCAAATTATAGGCTTACCTGTAGCAAAAAGTGGTTGTAAAGGGTTTACAACCACTTTAAAGACCTTGTAATTACAGAAAAATACCTGTTCATCTGACGGAAATGCATTCAGCTCCCGATTTTCTGTTGTAGGTTGGAAACATACTGCCTTTACTGAACTGAAATTGCAAGGAATGGTGTCAACCTTGCCTAGCTTTCATTTACCTGAAATACAAAAGAACCAAGTTTAAGAAAGTGAACTAGGTAGAGCTAATAATAGTGTTTGAAATAACAAAGGCATAGGGAAAACGACACAGGACAGCTCTAAATTTCTGACATGATCAAAAGGTATTTTTTTGCACTTTTTGAATAATTTTAAAAAACTTGCTTATGATGTTATATTATAACCCTTTCATGACTAAGCCTATTTTTGAAATTTGGTGTTTACAAGTTAAAATCCGTATTTTTTGCTAGAAAATTACTTAGAACCCCCAAACATTATATATATTTTTTTAGAAGAGAATCTAGAGAATAAAATGGCGATTGTTGCAATATTTTTTATCACACGGTATTCGTGCAGCGGTGTTTTAAACGCAAATTTTTGGAAAAGAGACACTTTCATGAATTTTAAAAAATCCAAACAGTAAAGTTACCCCAATTTTTTTGTATAATGTGAAAGATGATGTTACGCCGAGTAAATAGATACCAAACATGTCACCCTTTATAATTGCACGCACTCGTGGAATGGCGACGAACTACGGTACCTATGAATTTCCATAGGCGACGCTTTTTTTTTTTTTGACGGTTACCAGGTTTGAGCTACAGAGGAGTTCTAGGGCTAGAATTATTGCTCTCGCTCTGACGATCGCGGCGATACCTCACATGTGTGGTTTGAACACCGTTTACATATGCGGGCGCGACTTCCGTATGCGTTTTCTTCGCTACGCGAGCTCGCGGGGACAGGGGCACTTTAAATTTTTTTTTTTTTTTATTTATTTTATTTATTTTTGTCCTTTTATAAATTGTGTTTAAAAATTTTTTTTTTTTTTTACTTTTATTGCTGTCACAAGCAATGTAAACATCCCTTGTGACAGTAATAGGTGGTGACAGGTACTCTTTATGGAGGGATGGGGGGTCTAAAAGACCCCCCATCCCTCCTTTACACTTCAAAGTATTCAGATCGCCGAAAACGGCGATTCTAAATACTGTGTACTTTTTTAAATTCGGCGCCATTAGCAGCCGAGTAAACGGGAAGTGACGTCATGACGTCGCTTCCGCGTTTACAACAAGAAGGCTGGAACGAAGCCGCTCACAGCTTCGTTCCAGCGCGCCCCCAGCCGCCGAAGATTCCCGATTGGACACCGGGCCTCCCGATCGCACGGGAGGCCTGGTAACAGCGGCGGGAGGCGGTGGGAGGGGGGGGATGTCCCCTCCCGCTCCTCCGGTATAACAACCGAGCGGCTTTTAGCCGCATCGGTTGTTATACTTGGGTAGCCGATCGCCCGCTGAAAACAACGGTACCGGGATGATGCCTGCAGCTGCGGGCATCATCCCGGTATAACCCCGGAAAGCCGAGTACGCATATGTGCGTACGGTCGATGGGAAGGGGTTAAAGACCAAAATGGAACAAATAAGTGTCCATAGTCAGAGTTTTCATATGTAGCACCCTCTAGTGCTAGAAATGTAAATAGTTTTTATAAATGTTTATAAATGTAGGTAAATTTATGCAGGCTTGGCTGGCAGCCAAGCCTGTCTGTTTTGTCCTGGGTTGGCAAAAATCCAGAGAGGGCTGGATGACTCACAGGTAGCATCACTTAGACCTCCGCCCTATTTCTAGAAGGTACTAGAACCTTCTGGAAAGGGGGAGGTAAGGTGGAGCTGCCTGGAGTGTTCTGTGGGACCTGACCAATCCCCAACTTGGATTGGCAGGGGGCAGGCCCCCTCAAATACTCAGGGTCAGCCCAGCTGGGGAGGAGTTGTTTGGGTGAAAACTGGAGATGGAGTGTTAGGCTGTTGTGTCCTTTGAGGGAGTTCCCCAGTCTGGGGGGGGGGGGGGGTTGACCTTGGGCCTGGGCTCGTGTGCGGACAGGGCCTTCCTAGAACCACGGAAGTGTCATGGTCAGGAGGCACTGTGAGCAAAGAGGACAGTGGGAGAACACTGCCAGGCAAGTCTCCAGGAGGAACAAGGAACAGCCAAGAGGGCTGACTCTGCTGATTCTTAACTCACTCCTGGGCAGAGTCTGTCTGACTGAAAACATAGACTTTCTGTAATTTTTAAGGAAGGATCAAGCTTTAGGTCTTATTCACACGGGCGTACATCCACAGGCATTACCAAGTGTACATCTTCGCCAGTCTGATGCAGGGAGCAGAATTCAGTCTGTGTACATACTAATATATTCATCGTACCCACACGAATATGCACAGCGGGATGCGCATGGAGGCCTGTACATGTCATTGATTTCAGCAGGCTGCCTGCACTCTCCTGCACAGAACACCTGTGCATCCCGGGTGGCTGAAAACAGCCCTTTGTGCAGGCGTACAGATCATTGCGCCCATGTGAATTAGGCCTTAAGGTATATGTAAACCATAATAATAAACTTTTCTTATTTGCTCCCTTTGGGAATAATTTAGTTATATTTGATTATTAAAAAAAAAAATGTTCAGAAAATTTGAGCTGGCCTGTGTCCTCTGCACTGTTCCCATGTTTTCTCAAAGAGGCCATTTAGCCCTCCTAGTAGAATATATAGCCTTTATGTTGCAGCAGACATCCCAAGTCTCCCGCTAGGAGCCAGAGTCTCCCACATTTTTTCTGCGGCTCTCTGACACCCGCAAGTGCATCACGATATCCCGGCCTCAGGGCCGATCCAGGGAGAGCTGCAGGGCCTCTGTCAGTCCCCCCTCTCTCTTAGCCCCTCTCTCTGAGCCCCACTCTCTCTCAGTCCCTCTCTCTCTCTCTCTCTCTCTCTCTCTCTCTCAGCCACCCTCTCTGCCAGTCCCCCCTATCTCTCTCTCAACAACCCTCTCTCTCTCAACCACCCTCTCTCAGCCTCCCTCTCTCTTAGCCACCCTCTCTGTCAGCCACCTTCTCTCTCAGCCACCCTCTCTGTCAGCCACCTTCTCTCTCAACCCCCCTCTCTCTGTCAGCCCCCCTCTCTCTCTCAGCCCCCATCTCTCTGTCAGTCGCCCCCCTCTCTCTCAGCCCCCCTCTCTCTCAGCCCCCCATCTCTCTGTCAGTCGCCCCCTCTCTCTTAGCCTCCCTCTCTCAGCCTTCCTCTGTCTCAGCCCCCCTCTCTCAGCCACCCTCTTTGTCAGCCCCCCCCCCTCAACCACCCTCTCTCAGCCTCCCTCTCATTCAGCCCCCCTCCCTCTCTCTCTCTAAGCCCCCCACTATCTCTCTCTCAGTTAGTTCCTTCTCTCAGCCCCTCTCTCACTCTCAGCCCCACTTCTCTCTCTCTCTCAGCCCCCCTATAAGTTTCAAGCAGAAACACTGCACATACTGACTCCTACAACCATGACCACTTCAAATCACTGAACTGGTCATGGTGGGTTTAGTGTCTCTTTAATATCTCTCAGAAGAAGTAAACCTGTGTATACTGATTCCATTTCATTTGATCATCCTTTAGTTGAGTTAAATTGCTGTGTGTGTGTGTGTGTGGGGGGGGGGGGGGGGCAGAGCGCCACCTCCCTGAAATTAGTTTGTCACCTCCCTGAACTAAGTTTTTGCAGGTTGGGATGTCTGTTGCAGAGATCTTATAATGAGAGTGGTTAGTGTTAGTTTAGCAAAAGACACTGTCAGCCAACAACTGGACTTAAGACCTGAGTGCACATCTGGATCAAAATGTATTTTTTGTACCTACAGGGTCTTTAAAGGTATAAAGCATGGGAAAACAGGCTTGTAGAGATGTACTGCATATGTTTTTTTCTGTTTTTGTTTTTTGACATACCTTTTAAGTACACTATTCACATACACAGCTCCCCTAAACTAAACTGCACTACACAACATATGAAAAGTGAACAGGTCACAGCAAAATAAAAGATCATGAAGATGAGTATTAGAGGGTGACTAAATACAAGTTAAAAAAAAATGTAAGAATTGAAGAATGCATAACAAATACATTACCTATAGGAATGTTAATAAGGTAAAGTTGCACTTTGAAGAGGCACTACAACCAAAGAAAAAGTTAACAGCATAGGCAAGTACTTTTATAACACTTATGCCCCGTACACACGGTCAGATTTTCCAACGGAAAATGTGTGATAGGACCTTGTTGTCGGAAATTCCGACCGTGTGTGGGCTCCATCACACATTTTCCATCGGAAATTTCCGACACACAAAGTTTGAGAGCTTGCTATAAAATTTTCCGACGACAAAATCCGTTGCTGGAAATTCCGATCGTGTGTACACAAATCCGACGCACAAAGTGCCACGCATGTTCAGAATAAATTAAGAGACAAAAGCTATTGGCTACTGCCCCGTTTATAGTCCCGACGTACGTGTTTTACGTCACCGCGTTCAGAACGATCGGATTTTTCGACAACTTTGTTTGACCGTGTGTGTGCAAGACAAGTTTGAGCCAACATCCGTCAGAAAAAATCCATGGATTTTGTTGTCGGAATGTCCGATCAATGTCCCACCGTGTGTACAGGGCATTACCCTTACTACCTGTATTGGAGCTGGCCTTTGCTGTTTTGCTGAGCTACAGACTCCAGTAGAATCTTTAGCATTCAGAAATGTTTTAAATATTGGATGCCTTTGGCTCTCTGCTACTGGCCGTGGCTCCCTCATCCCCTTCCTGTCCACAAAGTCACTAGTGTGTGTTTCTACAGAGCAAGGGATGTACTGACAGAGCAGGGCACTGTCATTGCTTCACGTGCATTTCTGATACTGAACATTAATGGGGCACTGCAGATTTTTAGTCATTTACCTTATCCCACCTGAACTTTTTAATTGCCACTCATTCACAGTGTCATCAATTTATTTCATTGCATTTGTATTTTAATTGTTGTTTTTTATTTGCTTTTATATTCAGGATTTCCCACTGTTGTAAACTGCAGGCCCCAGGAGGACAGGTGGTCTGCAATAGTTTAACAACAAGGGAAAACTATAGCACTTAATGATTAACCATCAGCAAGAACAAATATTCATTGCAAGCGCTGTTAATACTATTCTAATATTAATTAGTATACATCTAATGATTTTGTGTTTTAGGTTTCACCGCATAACGGCAGCTAAAAGTGCGTTAAATTTCACTTTATCCGTTTGAGCGCTAGGATCATAGTGTTTTTTAAGTTTTTTCACGTTATTTACATTGTGATATCTCTTTTAAAAAGGAAAGGATTGTTGTTACTTTTGACCAGCCCAGGCGAACAAACAATAAGGAGCAGCCCTACATGTCTCCACCATACCATACACCCTGATGCATTTCGTCTCGCCCACCAGGGCAATTCTTTCTTCTTTATATTTACTAGCCCTCTGGATTGGTATCAGGATAAGCCTGCACCCCATGTTCTGGGAAACAAGGATATACTTTTGCCTCTATATATATATAACAGGTCACTGGCGCTAACGCTAGATATACTTATCCTCACTAGCAGGGCTCTGCCCCTTCCCTGACAGTGGGCTTCACCTAAGCAACCCAGCAGGAGCTATATTTAATGCTTTATGAGTCCAAGGTGGCCACCTAAATCTCAGGAAAGCTTTGTGTCTAATGAGACTCTGGCTTTCCCAAGATGGTGCCCAGAGTCCATGGAAGAGGACACGTCCTGTGCCTGGCTCTTATCCAGGATCCAGTAGTGAACCACACTGGTCATGTAACCATTTTGGTTACCACAGAACCAGGAAGTGATTAAGTGGTCCTGAAATCACTGCATCACCACACCCTGCTAATCTGACTTGAGGTTATCAGCAGCTACACTAACACCCGCCAACACCAGTGTCTCTATAAACTCATCCTGATGATCTGTAAGAAGATAGAACAGTTACTCATATGTTGAGCCCCAGCTTTCTTTACTTGGGAATACATTAAAGATTAAGATTCCAGTCTGTGTGTCACAGTTTCTGCTCATGACATTAAATGGTTTGTCAACGTGCACTGTCATGTGTATCGGTCACAGAGAACTACCTATAAAGTCTCACATGCCATGTGCAGAATTTACTATGTACGAGTAATCCGCACATGTATGCTTTTACAGAAATTATGTATCCTGCTGTCACTCAGGATTTTTGGCAGGTACATTTTTTTGGAGCTGTGTAATACAATGTACGTACATGCCAAAGACAAGAAACAGACAGCTCAGACTTGTCTCGGTAACGCCCAATATTATTTTCTTCCTTATAGGTGATATGGTTTACTTGGCAGATCAAGCCCAAAGACAGGAGTATGTGTTGTCAGAATTTGGTCTTATCTTTGGTGGCGATGTCAGCTCTCCCGCTCAGTTTCCCTGGAACTATGGGCAGGTACTAACCGAAATTTTATTTATAATACACCCCATCTTGCATTTCCTGCATTTGTATAAACAATATAAGATCTTGTGTATATCAGCCTTTTCCAAATGTTTCAACTCAATGGAATCCTTGGAAAAAAAAAAAAAAAACAGGTCTCAGGGAACACATTTTCAGATTAATCAATTGGCAGTAATTGGGCAAATGCCCCTTACATTTTTAGTGGTAGATAGGAAAAATTCCCCTCTTCCAGCGGTGGTCAACTTGCTGCTGGCCCTGCCAAATCCCATTTGTCCTGGATCTTTGCAGGTACAATCACATGTGAGATAAGCAAGTCACAGTTTAACCCCTGGCTACCTCTTGAGGAACCTTAAGGTACCACTGGACCCTGGTGGAGATTGGCTAGTTTACATATTCTGAGCAGTGTATCTTGGATACAAATGTCACCATGTGTGGCTTGTTATGAATGTGATTCCAAAGGGGTGCAGCCCTTTGCACTGTACTTGTGTTGAAAAAAAAACACTACAAGTTTCTTAAAACTTACTTCAAATGTTGTTAAACCTACCCTCCACACTATGAAATGGCTACTCTAGCTGCATGTAATGAAAAGGTGGTCTTATTCAGATCTTAAATAATTCTCATAAATAGAACCTAATAAATGAATAGCAAGTTTATCTTGAAGTCAGCCCATGCTTTCCCATAGATTGCTACAGGCCCAGACTGGGACACATAATAGGCCAGGGCATTTTATACTGAGCAGCACCACGAGAGGTGACACACTGCAGCAGGAGTATTACACTGCAGATGTAAAGGGGAACGCTGATGTAAGGTGGTCTCTTGTCATCAGAGCACCCCCTTACATCACAGTCTACAGAGTTCCCCTTTACATCACAGTTCACAGAGTTCCCCTTTACATCATAGTCCACAGAGTTCCCCTTTACATCATAGTCCACAAAGTTCCCCTTTACATCATAGTCCACAGAGTTCCCCTTTACATCATAGTCCACAGAATTCCCCTTTACATCATAGTCCACAGAGTTCCCCTTTACATCATAATCCACAGAGTTCCCCTTTACATCATAGTCCACAGAGTTCCCCTTTACATCCTAGTCCACAGAATTCCTCCTTGCAATGTAAGGGGGAACCCTGTGAATTCTGATATAAAGGAGGACTCTGTGCACTCTGATTTAAGGGGGGACACTGGGATCTCTGATGTGTGGGGAGACTCTGGTGACCAGACCCCCCCTCACTAGGGATGGACCGAACACCCCCCGGTTAGGTTCGCACCAGAACATACCAAACAGGCAAAAAAATCGGCAGAACACACGAACACCGTTAAAGTTTATGGGACATGAACATGAATAATCAAAAGTGCTAATTTTAAAGACTTATATGCAAGTTATTGTCATAAAAAGTGTTTGGGGACCTGGGTCCTGCCCCAGGGGACATGTATCAATGCAAAAAAAAGTTTTAAAAATGGCTGTTTTTTGGGAGCAGTGATTTTAATAATGCTTAGTGAAACAATAAAAGTGAAATATTCCTTTAAATTTCGTACCTGGGGGGTGTCTATAGCATGTCTGTAAAGTGGTGCATTTTTCCCGTGTTTAGCACAGTCCAAGAGCAAACTGACATTTCTAAAGGAAAAAAAGTCATTTAAAAGTACTCGCGGCTATAATGAATTGTCGGTCCCGGCAATACAGATAAAAGAAGTCATTAAAAAAAACAGCATGGGATCCCCCCAGTCCATTACCAGGCCCTTTGGGTCTGGTATGAATATTAAGGGAAACCCCGAAACAAAATTTAAAAAAAGATTGCGTGGGGGTCCCCCCAAATTCCATACCAGGCCCTTCAGGTCTGGTATGGATATTACGGGGAACCCCGTGCCAAAATTTAAAAAGAAATGGCATGGGGATCCCCCTCAAAATCCATACCAGACCCGAATCTGGTATGGATTTTAAGGGGAACCCTGTGCCAAAATTTTTTAAAAAATGGCGTGGGGGTCCCCCCAAAAATCCATATCCGAGCACGCAATCTGGCAGGCCGCAGGAAAAGGGGGGGACGAGAGAGCACCCCCCTCCTGAACCATACTAGGCCACATGCCCTCAACATGAGGAGGGTGCTTTGGGGTAGCCCCCCAAAGCACCTTGTCCCCATGTTGATGGGGACAAGGGCCTCATCCCCACAACCCTTGCCCGGTGGTTGTGGGGGTCTGCGGGGGGGGCTTATCGGAATCTGGAAGCCCCCTTTAACATGGGGACCTCCAGATTCCGGCCTCCCCCCTCTGTGAAATGGTAACGGGGTACAAATGTACCCCTACCATTTCACAAAAAAGTGTCAAAATGGTACAAAAGACAAAACACAGCTTGGGACAAGTCCTTTATTAAAAAATTAAAAAATAAAAATGTCCCACAAAGTCCATTCATCTTCTCTCGCTCCGCCAACGGAACGAAAAAGAAAAAAACAAACCCACGACCGACCCGCCTCCATGGGAAGCACCCGCCATATGACGCGTCTTCGCTTTGACAGTTCTTATATAACTGAGGGCGGGGCCACACGGTGATGTTCCTGGGTGACCCTGCCCCCTCTGATGCACAGGGACTTCCCCATGGCTTTCTCGGGGTGTCAGAGGGGGGCGGGGCCACAAATTTACACTGTTATACAAGCTGTTAACTCACTACTTTACATTGTAGCAAAGTGTCATTTCTTCAGTGTTGTCACATGAAAAGATATAGTAAAATATTTACAAAAATGAGAGGGGTGTACTCACTTTTGTGAGATACTGTAAATATTGATCAACTTTTTCTTCCCAAAATTATAGGAACCGTATTTTACTGTTTATACTTTAATCTCATCAAGTACTGTGTAAAGGGTAGTTTAGTATTTAATAATTGTCCCACATTTTTTGTCTTGTTGTGTGTAATAAAATATTTACAAAAATGTGAGGGGTGTACTCACTTTTGTGAGATACTGTATATATATATATATATATATATATATATATATATATATATATATATATATATATATACACACATTTTTATTTTAGTTATATTTTATTTTTACGTTTTTGGGTTTTTGCACCAGTGACACCACACGCACAAAATGTTCGTCCATCCCTAGTCCTGAGCAGCTCTGGTAACACAGGCAAAAAGCTGGAGGTATATCAGTACCTCACTGGAACTGAAGTACTATTGCAATGAGAGAGGAGGTCCCTACTGTTGCTGGGTCAACAGGAATAACTCAAGGCATTTACTTTGGAACTGTTAAAAAACTTGAAGTGCAGGAAAATTTCCAAGAGCTGCACAGACAGCAATAATGATAATAATAATAATAATAATAATAATAATAATAATAATAATAATAAAACTCTTTTTAGTTGAAAAAGAGAAGTGTATATCCCCCTACAGCTTTCTGATGTTGTCTGTGTCACCATTCTATTAATGACCTTCCCTGACCTCACACCAGAGTGACAATTATCAATGGGACATCTCCACGGCAAAGCATCAGGCAGCAACACAAACATGCCCTAAATGTCCCCCACTTCATCCAAACTGAAAAAAGTTACACTTCAATGATTATGGTTTTATTCTTTCTAACTTTTTAACAAATGAAATGTTTACACTAGATATATAATTCACAGATACATTTGTACTCAGTTTCAGGCACAGATTCTCTACATCGCTCTCGTACTGCTGGATTCAACGCTGAGTTTTCGCAGAAATGCTAATGAAGATGTCAGAAAACGCAACGACCCTTTACACGTCTGCAGAAACCTGAGTGCTATAGTGAGTGAAGAAAAAATCTACAGTCATAATTATTCAAGGCTATTATTTTTCTTATGGATCCCAGTTCCTGTATCTATTTAGCTGACACCCACTATATGTCTACCTACTATTACCATGACATGAGGCTTAAACTCACTTTTATATTTTTAATTTATGCAGCAGCATGAATGAGACTACCCAGCTGTAAGCAGGAGAACTAATACTCTCTGGTAGTGACTAGCAGAGTCAACAGCTTTGGCTTGGAGATATCACCACTGGAGTCATGAACAACTAAACAAGCCTTGCGAATTGTTCATCTCAATATTGCATGTCTATAAGGGGAAGATATATACACGATATTGCCAAAAGTATTGGGACACCTGCCTTTACACGCACATCAACTTTAATGGCATCCCAGTCTTAGTCCTTAGGGTTCAATATTGAGTTGGCCCACCCTTTGCAGCTATAACAGCTTCAACTCTTCTGGGAAGGCTGTCCACAAGGTTTAGGAGTGTGTCTATGGGAATGTTTGACCATTCTTCCAGAAGCACATTTGTGAGCCCAGGCACTGATGCTGGACAAGAAGTCCTGGCTCACAGTCTCCACTCTAATTCATCCCAAAGGTGTTCTATCAAGGCTGAGGTCAGGACTCTGTGCAGGCCAGTCAAATTTCTCCACCCCAAACTCGCTCATCCATGTCTTTATGGAACTTGCTTTGTGCACTGGTGCACAATCATGTTGGAACAAGAAGGGGCCATCCCCAAACTGTTCCCACAAAGTTGGGAACATGAAACTGTCCAAAATGTCTTGGTATGCCGATGCCTTAAGAGTTCTCTTCACTGGAACTAGGGGGCCAAACCCAACACCTGAAAAACAACCCCCACACCATAATCCCCCCCCTCCACCAAATGATTTGGCCCAGTGCACAAACTTTAGTTTTCGATGGAGCAGGGAAGAGTAAGGAACATTGTCAGGTTGGTATTACTGTCTGTATTCCCACTTGCTAGATTCAACCCCATCTATTTTTCATAAAACAGAAAAACAGGAGTGCAAAGTGTAAAAGTAACTGATTTATTAGCAAAAATGTATAGCACACTTATGCCCTGTACACACAATCGCACATTCCGACAACAAAATCCATCTGATTTTTTCCGACGAATGTTGGCTCAAACTTGTCTTGCATACACACGGTCACACAAAGTTGGTCGGAAATTCCGAACGTCAAGAACGCGGTGACGTGCAACATGTACGAGGAGCCGAGAAAAATGAAGTCCAATAGCCAGTGCGGCTCTTCTGCTTGATTCCGAGCATGCGTGGCACTTTGTGCGTCGTAATTGTCTATACACGATCGGAATTTACGCGAACGGATTTTGTTGTCCGAAAATTTTAGATCCAGCTCTCAAACTTTGTGTGTCAGAAATTCCGATGGAAAGAGTCCGATGGAGCCCACACACGGTCAGAATTTCCGACAATTGCGACTGCACATTTTCCGTAGAAAGTCCGATCGTGTGTACAGGGCATTACAGTTAAAATCTGGTAGATCAGCATGGGTAGCAGAAGGCACCAGTACAGACACATAATCAGTTTAAGCTGAAAGAAAGAAGCGCCAATGGACAGCGTCCTCAGCTGCTAGTTGTTGCCTTGCGGTAACCTCTATGTGAAGGGCATGGGGGGTGGTAACGTTGTGAAGGACAACTCCTTCTTTCTCTTTCTCTGGGGGTTTGAGAAAGAAGGAGTTGTCCTTTGAAACTTTACCATCTCCCATATACAAGGCATGGGGGGTGGTAATGTTGGGAAGGAAAACTCCTTCTCTTTCTTTCTCTGGGGGTTTGAGAAAGAAGGAGTTGTCCTTCGAAACTTCACCGTCTCCCATATACTATGCTATACATTTTTTTCTAATAAATCAGTTGCTTTGATTCTAACTTGGATTACAATTCTCCTGTTTTTCTGTTGTTTGAGCTGCACTGGATCACCTCGGATCCCTTTGTGGAAAATGCAGGATCCTATAACGCCATGATTCTTGTTTCCCTTGTGTCATGGGGGGGGGGGGGGATGCCCTGGCTTCAGCTGATTGGGTTGGCACTGAGAGCTTCATGACATGGGTTTAGACTTAACTCAAGCTTATCCCTAGTGACCGTTTTCACTGAGAAAAGCGATGGAAAATCCAAAATACTAGAGTTGTCACCAGAATAGGAGCAGAGGCTAAAACCTTCAGTGGGGATGCCCATTCCAGCCTTAATATAATTATAATTCAGTACAAAATAAACAGCATAAGTATACATGATCATTGACAACCCTAACAACTTAATCTAGCTGTCTCTGGCACATAAATCATGTCACTGTATTTTGGCTCTGTTCTGCATATTAAATTTTAAGCCTTAGGAAAACATTGCTCAAGCAAATGATTTTGCTTTGCTTGCCCAGCAAGCTCCTTCTTGTCTATAATGATCACAAAATAAGCATAGATTTGTTTAAGGTGTAAGGACTATACAGTATAACATAGTTACATAGTAGGTGAGGTTGAAAAAAGACACAAGTCCATCAAGTCCAACCTATGTGTGTGATTATGTGTCAGTATTATATTGTATATCCCTGTATGTTGCGGTCATTCAGGTGATTATCTAATAGTTTCTTGAAGCTATCAATGCCTCCCGCTGAGATCACCGCCTGTGGAAGGGAATTCCACATCCTTGCCGCTCTTACAGTAAAGAACCCTCTACGTAGTTTAAGGTTAAACCTCTTTTCTTCTAATTGTAATGAGTGGCCATGAGTCTTATTAAACTCTCTTCTGCGAAAAAGTTTTATCCCTATTGTGGGGTCACCAGTACAGTATTTGTAAATTGAAATCATATCCCCTCTCAAGCGTCTCTTCTCCAGAGAGAATAAGTTCAGTGCTCGCAACCTTTCCTCATAACTAAGATCCTTCAGACCCTTTATTAGCTTTGTTGCCCTCTTTGTACTCGCTCCATTTCCAGTACATCCTTCCTGAGGACTGGTTCCCAGAACTGGACAGCATACTCCAGGTGTGGCCGGACCAGAGCCTTGTAGAGCGGGAGAATTATCGTTTTATCTCTTGCGTTGATTTTAATGCATGCCAATATTCTGTTTGCTTTATTAGCAGCAGCTTGGCATTGCATGCCATTGCTGAGCCTATCATCTACTAGGACCCCCAGGTCCTTTTCCATCCTAGATTCCCCCAGAGGTTCTCCCCCCAGTGTATAGATTGCATTCATATTTTTGCCACCCAAATGCATTATTTTACATTTTTCTACATTGAACCTCATTTGCCATGTAGTCGCCCACCCCATTAATTTGTTCAGGTCTTTTTGCAAGGTTTCCACATCCTGAATAAGTTATTGCCCTGCTTAGCTTAGTATAGTCCGCAAATACAGAGATTGAACTGTTTATCCTATCCTCCAGGTTGTTTATAAACAAATTAAATAGGATTGGTCCCAGCACAGAACCCTGGGGAACCCCACTACCCACCCCTGACCATTCTGAGTACTCCCCATTTATCACCACCCTCTGAACTCGCCCTTGTAGCCAGTTTTCAATCCATGTACTCACCCTATGGTCCATGCCAACGGACCTTATTTTGTACAGTAAACGTTTATGGGGAACTTTGTCAAATGCTTTTGCAAAATCCAGATACACCACGTCTACGGGCCTTCCTTTATCTAGATGGCAACTCACCTCCTCATAGAAGGTTAATAGATTGGTTTGGCAAGAACGATTCTTCATGAATCCATGCTGATTACTGCTAATGATATCGTTCTTATTACTAAAATCTTGTATATAGTCCCTTATCATCCCCTCCAAGAATTTACATACTATTGATGTTAGGCTAACTGGTATGTAATTCCCAGGGATGTATTTTGGGCCCTTTTTAAATATTGGTGCTACATTGGCTTTTCTCCAATCAGCTGGTACCATTCCAGTCGTAGACTGTCTGTAAAAATTAGGAACAACGGTCTGGCAATCTCTTGACTGAGTTCCCTAAGTACCCTCGGATGCAAGCCATCTGGTCCCGGTGATTTATTAATGTTAAGTTTCTCAAGTCTAATTTTAATTCTGTCCTCAGTTAACCATGGAGGTGCTTCCTGTGTTGTGTCATGAGGATAAACACTGCAGTTTTGGTTACTGAAGCCCCCCGATTCACAATATAACAAAGCAAAGGCTTGTACTGCTTATATTTTCTTCTATATAACAAAGTAGCTCAGGAGATCATTTGCAGCCTGTAATTCAAGGCGCACGAGCGCCGCCGCTGACCTCTATCTGTTCGTCCAGCCCCACTAATCTACATGCAGGGCACCAGACGCATGGATTCCAATCAGGGTTTTTTTTTTTTTTTTGAAGTACGTGATTAGAGCCTGAGGCTCTAATAGGCTTCGAAAAAGGTTGGGATCGGGGCACAGAGCACTGTGCCCAAAGCACACCATCTTGTGTAACAATATTCGCTATGGTCACACTGATTCTCCTCCCAGCCAATCAGGAACCTGTTTCCCGATTAGCCAAAAGGAGAAGCGTTCCTATTGGCCTAGGAGGAGGGAGGAGATGCACGGAGAAAGCCGCTGAGGAGACACAGTGGAAGTTGCCGCCCGGAGAGAAGCTCTGCCCACGCCATAGATGGGGTAAATGCGGGGTTGGTAAATGACCGACCGAGGGGGGGGGTTGTGGGAGACCCAACTGACCGACTGGGGTGGGACGGTGCAGTTGACCTGACCACACTGGGGGGGTGGGGGGGTTAGCTGTGGGTGCATTGTTTGTGCCCACCCCCTCAAACAAATACCACCTGCCGCCACTGCCGGAGATGCTGTTTTGCACCAGCTGCCCCCTCTTTTATTACCCGTTACGTAGCACCTGGGGGAGGAGCCAAGATAAATATAATAGCGTGTCGCTTTAGAGTCAGCTGGGAGTGCTGGCATCCAAGATGGTGGAACCTAGCAGCAGTCACAAAGCTTTTGGATGTCCATACAATGTAAAAAATATGTTAAAGTGATAGTAAACTCTCCTTTTTTATTTTTACCTATAGGTAAGCTTATACTAAAGCTTGCCTGTAGGTAAAATTAATATCTCCTAAACGTGCATCATTTAGGTGATATTCTAGAGAGCAGCAGCCGGTGACGTCACCGCCACATGTGCTCTGAAGAAACGGCATACCCCTGCTTTTCCTTCAGAGCTTGGTCGTGATGTCATCGCGGCTCGGCCATTCAGGTGGCTGCAGCCCGTGAACCCGGAAGGAAGACCGGGTGAAGATGGAAGCCTCTGCATAGGTGACAGTGTGCTGTTGGCATGCTTTGTTTCAAGGTAAGTCTTTCGTAATGTGCTAGTATGCGGTGCATACTAGCACATTATGATATTGCCTTGCAGGAGTAATCTTTTCTTTTTTTTTTTTTTTTTAGAGTTTACTACCTCTTTAAATGCACATATAACCTAACTGGAAGATTTATGTTAAAATGAATGGTCTGTAAAAAATAATGACACATTTTGAAAATGCTATCCGCCTGATTGCCTTTGACTCAGAAAAGCTGTTGTTTCATCAGTTAAGAGCACTTATGCCCTGTACACACGATAGGATTTTCCAACAACAAAATCCATGGATTTTTTCCGACAGATGTTGACTCAAACTTGTCTTGCATACACACGGTCACACAAATCTTGTCGGAATTTCCCAATGTCAAGAACATGGTGAAGTACAAAGCACACAATGAGCCGAGAAAAGTGAAGTTCAATAGCCAGTGTGGCTCTTCTGCTTGATTCCGGGCATGCGTGGAACTTTGTGCGTCGGAATTGTGTACACACAATCGGAATTTACGACAACGGATTTTGTTGTCGGAAAATTTGTGATCTGGAAATTCCAATGGAATATGTCCGATGGAGCCTACACATGGTCGGAATTTCCAACAAGCTCCCATCGAACATTTTCTGTAGGAAAATCCGACCGTGTGTACGGGGCATAAGTGTCACTTTTGTTTGCTGCTTCATTCCTCGGCTAGCAGCATGAATCACTTCTGACAAGTTTTCCTGACACCAAGAGAAAAAAGGTGACGGGGAGGGATCTCCAGCTGATTGACAGTCTTAGATCTGTTCCTGTGTGCTGTGTGAAGGGTGGTGTGTCCTTTTCCTCCAATCAGCTGTCAGAGCTCTCCTCACTGAGCTCTGCAGAGTGTAACTTCAGCTCTTCGCCCCCTTTTTTCTGAAATCTCAGACAAGCTTTAAAATTTAGCACTTTAAACAGATGTGGAGAAGAACGTCCTGAAGATAAACAGGTACAACTTATGTAGAAGGATTTGTTTAATTTCTTTGTATCATCTGAGGCCAGTCACTTCACTGGGCATATGAAAGGGTTTACAACCACTTTAAGGGCAGGTGTGCCTGGAGGCAGCCTTCCTTAAAGATGCAGGGACACACCAGAAGCCCCGCATAGAACAATGGAAGCTGAAAGTGTCCCTGTGCCATACCCAGCAAGGCTAAACTAAGGTCACTAATGGCAACCTGCTTATGTCTCTCAGTACAGGCTTCCTTACCTGAGCCAACACCAAGTTGTATGACTTTACCAGCCAGAGTCTGTCTGATTAAAAATAATATTCTCTCCAATATCAAATGATTGGTAGCCATAAATCATATGTTCTAGGATGGGAGCTCAGATTCTGCGTTTTTTTTTTTTCTTATTTGTGATCAGCAAAAGGAACCTCTTTTGCGTAAAGCAGAACTCCAGGCAAAAACAAGATAAAAATAAACAATTCTTTCAAAGAAAAAATTAAAAAAATACTTTTAATGGTTTATTAAAATGTCACTAAACCCACATCATAAAAAACTATCAATAAATGGTGTATTAGATGTTGTTCATACTCAGTCAATATGAGGTTCGTTATCTGTATTCTGCAAAAAACCTGGTTGATTCTCCTGCTCTTTGTCTCCGTCTCCTGTCCATGTCCCCAATGCAGTTGGGAATTTTGCAGAGCAGTGTTGGCAGCTTTTCACATTTTCAGTTTTCAGTGAGTTTCTATGTTGAGCATTTCCTCCCTATCATATCAGAGCAGCCCATGTGACTATAGAGTCACACTTGTGGGCGTATACACAGTGGTAAATGACAGCCCACTCCCTCCCTCCTCCTCCATGCCCACTACTCAACTAAACACAATCTACATGTAGATTGATGGAGGCTTTACTTCCCTCTTATTCTAAGACACAGGCTGGAGAGGCGTGACACAGCCTGTGACTGGCAAAAATCCGCCCACACAATGTTATTGTCAAAAAATAATAAATATTTCATTTCAAATATATATTTGTATGACAATTTAAACAGTTTATTAATATTATTTATTTATTTTTACTCTGTATTCCAAAGGCTATTTTTTAATTTATTTTTTGAACATGTGACCAGCAGCAGAGGACTAGAGGCTCCTCCTACTTATGTTTCCCTGCAGACAGGCTGGGAAAGAGCTGGGTCATGTGACAGCTGTATATTTATTAGCAAAAATGTACTTTGTTTTTTTTAACAAAATAATATATAATATATTATATAATGATATAATAATATATAATATAAATAATATATAAATAAAATAATTCTAATAACAAAAATAGAAGGGACTATGTAAAAGTGTGTGTTTTGTATCACTTTAATGAACTACATTTATGTTAACCACTTCAGAATTGGAAGGATTTACCCCCTTAATGACCAGGCCATTTTTTGCAATACGGCACTGTGTTAATTTAGCTGACAATTGCGCAGTGATGCGATGATGTACCTAAATAAAATTGACTTCCTTTTTTCCCCACAAATAAAGCTTTCTTTTGGTGGTATTTGATCACCTCTGCAGTTTTTATTTTTTGCGCTATAAACAAAAAAGACCCACAATTTTGAAAAAAACAATCGTTTTTATTTTCTTCTAAAAACATACCCCAAAAATGTTTTAAAAATCAAAATGTCTTTATCAATTTAGGCCAATATGTATTCTGCTACATATTTCTGGTTAAAAAAAACAAGCGTATATTGATTGGTTTGCGCAAAAGTTATAGCGACTACAAAATAGGGCATTGATTTATGGCATTTTGATTATTTCTTTTTTTTTTTACTAGTAATGGTAGATCAGCAATTTTTAGCGGGACTGCGACATTACAGCGGACAGATCGGACACCTAACTGCCATTTCTGACACTTTTTTGGTGAACCAGTGACATTACTACAGTAATCAGTGCTAAAAATATGCACGGACTTTGTACTAATGACCAGGGCATTTTTTCAGTGGGAACGCGGGGGAACGCAGTGGGAACGCAGTTCCGGCACCTCCAGCACTGAATGTATGTAATGGCAAGGGGTGCTGGGCTGGAGGGTCTATTGTTGCTGGAGCGGATCTATTTTTGAGTGGCGGTCTATTGTTGCTTGTGGGTCACTTATTGCTGGAAGAGATCTACTATTGATGGAGGGGGTCTATTGTTGCTGGCTGCTAGATAGTCTATTGATGCTGGCTGCTGGGAGATCTGTTGTTGCTGCTGGGTGGTATTTTGTTGTGGGGGTCCATTATTGCTAGGGGGGGGTCTATTGTCTCTGAGTGAATCTATTGTTGCTTGGGGGGGGGGTCTATTGCTGCTGGCTGTGGGGAATCTATTTTACTACTATCATTAACAAATTTTATACAAATTACTTAACACCACACAATTATATTTGGCTCTGTACTCTCTAAAAGGGCAGTACTGAGAGGTGGATAGGGGATGAAACCAAGGAGTGGTGCTCAGAGGTGGGTAGTGGGCGGAGATAAGAAGTAACTCAGAAGGGGGCAGTTCCTTCACCTATTCTCTGAGAAAAAAAGCCCTGCTAATGACACTTGCAGGGATGCAGTTAACATCAGGGGCGATCAAGGGGTTAACTGTGTTCCCTCGGTGTGTTTACTAACTGTATGGGGGATGGGCTGCTTGGGAGACAAAATCTCTGTGTAATCCCCTGTCAGAACGGAGATCTGCCTTGTTTACACAGGCAGATCCCCGTTCTGTCACTGCGGGGAGCGATTTCGGGCAGCCAGCAGACATCGAGTCCGCCAGACCCGCTGATTGGCTCCCCCCGCTGGCCAATGGGCACGCATGCCCACAAAAAGCCGTGTACGAGCCCGACGTACACCTACGGCGATTCGCACAGCCGAGCAAACCTTCTGCAGTATAACTGCGTCGGCTGGTCGGCAAACGGTTAATGGTGCCTAGGGTCCAGCTGTAAAATAATAACATAGTTTCGTAATGCTGACATGCTTAGTTGAGAGGAGAATGTTAACAAGAGGTTCCTTGGGTTCATCTTTAAAATAATAACGTAATTTGTTAATTCTCACATGCCTGGCTGAGATGAGAATGTTAATGATAGGCCCGTGTTAATTCTGAGAAAGCCAGTAAAATTTTGTGTACAATGTATTTCTGCCAGGTAAACAGTAAAGATGATAATGGAGTGGTGATGGGTAACTGGAGCGGGGACTATTCTGATGGTACAAACCCCAGCGCCTGGAATGGAAGCACAAGCATTCTGAAGAGCTGGTATGAACGCAGACAGTCGGTAAAATATGGACAGTGTTGGGTTTTTGCTGGCGTCCTGTGTACAGGTAAATTTATATTCTAATACAATATGATTTTTACAGATGTATCATTTCTTTTTAAAACAAACAAGCAGTTAGCCATTGAAGCGTGGGCACAAGTTTAACCACTTAAGCCCCGGACCATTTGGCTGGCCAAAGACCAGAGCACTTTTTGCGATTCGGCACTGCGTCGCTTTAACTGACAATTGCGCGGTCGTGCGACGCGACTCCCAAACAAAATTGACTTCCTTTTTTTCCCACAAATAGAGCTTTCTTTTGGTGGTATTTGATCACCTCTGCGGTTTTTATTTTTTGCGCTATAAACAAAAATAGAGCGACAATTTTGAAAAAACGTGTTTTTTTTTACTTTTTGCTATAATAAATATCCCCAAAAATATATAAAAAAAACATTTTTTTTCCTCAGTTTAGGCCGATACGTATTCTTCTACATATTTTTGGTAAAAAAAATTGCAATAAGCATTTATTGATTGGTTTACGCAAAAGTTATAGGGTCTACAAAATAGGGGTTAGTTTTGTGGCATTTTTATTAATATTTTTTTTTTATTAGTAATGGCGACGATCTGCGATTTTTATCGTGACTGCGACATTATGGCGAACACATCGGACAATTTTGACACATTTTTGGGACCATTGTCATTTTTACAGCGATCAATGCTAAAAAATTGCATTGATTACTGTAAAAATGACACTGGCAGTGAAGGGGTTAACCACTAGGGGGATAGGGAGGGGTTAAGTGTGTCCTAGGGAGTGATTCTAACTGTGGGGGGGAGGGGCTGTGTGTGACATGTCACTGATTATAGCTCCCGATCACAGGGAGCAGAGATCAGTGACAGTGTCACTAAGCAGAACAGGGAGATGCTTGTTTACATTAGCATCTCCCCGTTCTTCCTTTCCGTGAGACGATCGCAGGTATCCCCGCGGACATCAAGTCTGCGGGACCTGCGATCCTACTCATGGAGCTTGCTGCATGGTCGCGCTCGCGCCGCTGGGGCGCACATGACCACATGGTGGCAAATTCAAAGGGATGTACAGGTACGCCCATTTGCCCAGCCGTGCCATTCTGCCGACATATATGTACATGCCGCGGTCGGCAAGCGGTTAAAGTGTCCTTAAATCCACGTCATTAAAAACTTTCCTGTATTACATGGTGTTTATACTTACTCAGTCACTATGGGGTTTTTTTCTGTATTAGGCAAAAAAACCTGGTTGATCCTGCTGTTCACCGTCCCTTCCTCCTTTTCTGTGTCCCTGCTGCAGCCTGAGATTGTGTAGACCAGCCATTGCCACATCTACTGAGAATGCTCCATTTTCAGTTCCCTTCTAAGCTTTTCATTACCTCCTTTTTCTTATCTGTGCAGCCCAGATGGCTATAGAGCCACACATGTGGGCATGAACACATCAAAATGAAAGCTCATGCCCTCTTTCTCCATGCCCACTAAACAGCTAAACACAATGGGGGCAGGATATTGTATGTTGCTTGATGGAGGCTTCACCTCCCTGAAATTCTAAGCACATACAAACAACTGACATGGGCTGGAGGGGCGTGAAACAGGCTGTGATTGGTGGAACCTCCACCTAGATCGCCCACATAAGTTTTTGCACAAAAACAATAAAGATTTGAGGTCAAATACATATTTTTGTGAAGATTTAATATGTATTTTTCCTTTGTATTTTGAAGGCTTTTTTTTAAACATGTGACTAGCAGCAAAGAACTAAAAGCTCCTCCCACCAATGTTTCCCTGCAGACAGGCTGGGAAAGAGCTGAGTCACATGACAGCTGTATATCGATTATGAAAAAAAAAAAAAACACTTAGATTTAAAATAAATACAGTGTCATCATCCATATACAGAGGGGAGATAATTAAAATTAAACAGTAAATTAAACAGTGCGTGTTTGGTATCACTTTAAGACTATAAAATTGGTAATAAGTGTATTTCCTTTTTAACTGATTCTCTCTTTTCCCCTCTTTAGTCAGCAGAGCCCTGGGTTTACCCTGCCGGGTAATTAGTAATTACAATTCTGCCCATGACGCAAATGGCGACTTGCTAATTGAAAAATTCTTTGACATAACAGGAGAACCAGTAACGTTAAGTGATGACAGTATTTGGTAAGTATTAGACTACTGTGTAATGATCCATCTGATGGCAACTTGCAATTTTCAAGAAACAGTCACACCTCTGCTAAGCATTTTCATTTACTCTTATTCACCCTGTGAATGCTGTAGAGCAGGATTGTACACTTTCTACAGAATGTGTCTAGGGACATCTAGTGTTTAAATATGATATTGGCATTTTTTTTCCCTTTCAATGAGCAGCTGCTTTTATAGCATAGGAAATTAAAAAAGGATTGTCATATAAAAAGTTAGCACCTTGATTCATTACAATTTTGATTCAGCACCTACAACCTGCAATTTGTATTTATATTTTTAAGTGACATTTAATTCTGGTTTTAAAAAAAAAATATATATATATATATATATACGCACTATATTACCAAAAGTATTGGGACGCCTGCCTTTACACCCACATGAACTTTAATGGCATCCCAGAGTCTTAGTCTGTAGGGTTCAATATTGAGTTGGCCCACCGTTTGCAGCTATAACAGCTTCAACTCTTCTGGGAATGCTGTCCACAAGGTTTAGGAGTGTGTTTATGGGAATGTTTGACCATTCTTCCAGAAGCGCATTTGTGAGGTCAGGCACTGATGTTGGAGAAGAAGGCCTGGCTCACAGTCTCCACTCTAATTCATCCCAAAGGTGTTGGAGGTCAGGACTCTGTGCGGACCAGTCAAGTTCCTCTACCCCAAACTCGCTCATTCTTGTCTTTATGGACCTTGCTTTGTGCACTGGTTCAAATTATTTGGTGGAGGGGGGGGGGGGTTATGGTGTGGGGTTGTTTTTCAGGGGTTGGGCTTGGCCCCTTAGTTCAAGTGAAGGGAACACTTAAGGCGTCAGCATACCAAGACACTTTGGACAATTTGATGCTCCCAACTTTGTGGGAAAAGTTTGAGGATGGCCCCTTCCTGTTCCAACATGACTGCGCACCAGTGCACAAAGCAAGGCCTATAAAGAAATGGATGAGCGAGTTTGGGGTGGAGGAACTTGACTGGCCTGCACAGAGTCCTGACCTCAACCTGATAGAACACCTTTGGGATGAATTAGAGCATAAACATAGTCACACAAAGTTGGTCGGAAATTCCGAACATCAAGAATGCGGTGACGTACAACAAGTACGATGAGCCGAGAGAAATGAAATTCAATAGCCAGTGCGGCTCTTCTGCTTGATTCTGAGCATGCGTGGCACTTTGTGCGTTGGAATTGTCTACACATGATCGGAATTTACTCGAACAGATTTTGTTGTCAGAAAATTTTAGATCCAGCTCTCAAACTTTGTGTGTCGGAAATTCCGATGGAAAAAGTCCGATGGAGCCTACACACGGTCGGAATTACCAACAACAAGCTCCGATTGCACATTTTCCGTCGGAAAGTCCAATCGTTTGTACAGGGCATAAAGCTACATAAATAACAACAAAAACATGAAGTCCATAAAAAACTGAGAGAATGCTTCACATCTGGTGTGCAAAAAAGTGCAGAGAAATTGTTGCAGGAAAAACTTTTTGAGGCGTACCAAGACACCCCCACATGTGTCCCCACTCACCAGATCACAATGACACCCAGCTTTTCAGTCTGGGGGTCAATACAGACTTATAACGATATCCAAAGGACGTCCACAGAATGGCAGATTCAATGATGTGACTTGATGATAAATAATCCGTCAAAATGATTTCTCAGCCATAGAAACCAGGTACCCAAAAGGTTTCAAATTTGTCCGACGGACTCGAGTCTGGTCGAAAAATTTGCTTGTCTGTATGCTAGTTCGACGGACGAAAACCCACGCTAGGGCAGCTATTGGCTACTGGCTATGAACTTCTTTATTTTAGTCCAGTCGTACATCATCACGTACAAATCCGTCGGACTTTGGTGTGATCGTGTGTAGGCAAGTCCGTTCATTCAAAAGTCCGTCAAAAGTCCGTCAGAAAGTCCGTCAGACCAGTCCGGTCGAAAAGTCCGCCTTGTGTACGCGGCATAATACTGGAATAAATACCATGGTAGGTCCAGTTCACTACTGGTTTGTTTACTTGGTTGCCAGTCAAGCTCGATGAAGGGGGCACTTAGACACATGAAACATGTAGGCTATTTGTTGAATTGTACCCCCCGAATTTTAATGGAATAAAGTTGTATCTGGACCTCTTAGCGATGGTGTGGCACTTAAATTTCAACTCTCCTTACATTACACTACAAGCCAAGGAGACTGTGGAGATCCTCTGGGGTGTATAAGCCGCCTGCCCAGGAACCAGATCATTTACACCAACATTATTACCTTAAGATAACAATACCAGTAAAATAAACCTAGGGGTCCAGTGCTATCTTTACACTTTCCTCAACAGCAATAACAAACTGACAGAGGTTTTTATTTTTTCCTGCTCTCTCCAGAAATATAAAAACATGTCTATAGAGTGCATACACTTCAGTTCTACAGTTATATTTTCTTTATATCCATTTACTGATAATGTTATTATTTCAGAAATCTTTCAGTTTGCACCAGGTCTTATCAGATTTATATTATCTGACTTAAGTAATATTTTGCTTTTTGTTTGTTTTTCTGAATATAGGAATTTTCATTGCTGGAATGAATTTTGGTCCATTCGACCCGATCTTGGTAGCTCCTATAATGGATGGCAGATTTTTGACTCAACTCCTCAAGAAACAAGTGATGGTAACAATAAAAAAAGTTTTTATATTTTATTAAAGTAAAGTTTAAAATATTTATTTTTTTATAGTTGTAGAACTTTGATCAAAAATACAATTTTCATGTCATGATGCTATTGGGGGATTTTTCTGCAAATTAAGATGTCACTTGGCATCAGGGGTGGATCCAGGGGGGGGGCAACGGGGCAATTGCCACCCCCGAGAAATCCGTTGCAGGTGACCTCCGTGGGCGGCTCCGAGAGCGGGCGGCTCCACCGCGGGAGGATAAGAGAGCGGCGGCTCCGCGGGAGTGCCGGGCACCTCCGTTTGAGGGCGGGCAGGCAGGCAGGAGAGAGAGCGGATTGGTCGGGCTGCCGGGTCAGGTGGCTCCGTGTGTGGATGGGAGAGTGAGACTGAGGCAGGCTAGGTGTGTGTGTGGGGGTGGCTGGCCAATCAGCAAGCCGACGGGCAGGAGAGCAGAGAGATGACATCATCTCTCACTGCCCCCACATCTCTGCATTAACTTCCGCCCTCACTGTGCAGGTAGCGTGGGCAGCAGGGAGATTACATTATCTCTCTGCTGCCTGTCTCTGGGACAAGGAAACAAGAGACAAGCAAAACACCACCTTACCTGGCACGTGACAATCCACATCTGGTGGCAAGTGACAATCCGCATCTAGTGGCAGATGACGTGGCAAGTGACAATCCGCATCTAGTGGCAGATGACGTGGCAAGTGACAATCCGCATCTAGTGGCAGATGACGTGGCAAGTGACAATCCGCATCTAGTGGCAGATGACATGGCAAGTGACAATCCGCATCTAGTTGCAGATGACATGGCAAGTGACAATCCGCATCTAGTGGCAGATGACGTGGCAAGTGACAATCCGCAATGTGTGGTATATGACGTGGCAAGTGACAATCCGCATCTAGTGGCAAATGACGTGGCAAGTGACAATCCGCAATGTGTGGCACGTGACAATCTTCATCCAGTGGCAGGTGACGTGGCAAGTCACAATCCACAAGCTGTAGCAAGTGACAATCCGCATCTAGTGGCAGCTGATGTAGCAAGTGACAATCCGCAACATGTGGCAGGTGTCAATCTGCATCTGGTGGCAGGCAAGTGACAATCCACAAAATGTGGCAGGCGACGGTGGCAAGTGACACGCTCGGGGTTCCCACTGATTCTGCATTATGGTGAGTTGAATGATTTCATTTTATATTACAATGTATTAATAGAAATAATGCGCTTCAATCATCCTGACACCATAACAACCATAGTGCCGGGATGATTAAAGCACCAACAACAGCCATTTCCCCGATAAATTGACCGAAAAAAAAAAAAAACGTATTTTCTGGCAGTGCCCCTCCCGAGACTAGGCTCTGGATCCGCCCCTGCTTGGCATGATGTAACAAAGGAGGTGGGCATAGAGAGGAAGGAAAAATGTTGATTGGTTATATTTAGTGTGTTTTCCTGATTCTTGCAGTGAAAGAATGGACACAAACATTTTTTTTACACTTGCACCTAGCAGATAGGAAACTTATTTCTCTAGAGAAATACCTATCAGAGCTAAAGTTATTGTTTTTACCAAAATATACAAAAATATAATGCATTTAATTTATTGTTATGATATTTACACCCGAGTGCAGAGTTTTCCTTTATTTATACAAAATTATAAGCCAGCTGGTACTACCAAGAATGTAGAATATTTTGTGTGGATGTTTCCCTTATTGATATTGATTCTTAACCACTTCACCCCCGGAAGATATGGCTGCTGAATGACCACGCCATTTTTTGTGATTCGGCGCTGCGTCGATTTAACTGACAATTGCGCGGCCATACGACGTTGCATCCAAACAAAATTGACGTCCTTTTTTTCCCACAAATAGAGCTTTCTTTTGGTGGTATTTGATCATCTCTGTGGTTTTTATTTTTTGCGCTATAAACAAAATAAGAGCGTTAATTTTGGAAAAAAACACAATATTTTGTACTTTTTGCTATAATAAATATTTTTTTTTAAAAGCTATTTTTTTCTCAGTTTAGGCTGATATGTATTCTTCTACATATTTTTGGTAATAAAAATCGCAATAAGCATATATTGATTGGTTTGCGCAAAAGTTATAGCGTCTACAAAATAGGGGATAGATTTATAGCATTTTTACTATAATTTTTTTTTTTACTAGTTATGACAGACACATCGGACGCTTTAACACATTTTTGGGACCATTGGCATTTATACAGCGATCAGTGCTATAAAAATGCACTGATTACTGTAAAAATGTCACTGGCAGGGAAGGGGTTAACACTAGGGGGCAATCAAGGGGTTAATTGTGTTCCCTGTGTGTGTTTCTAACTGTAGGGGGAGGGGACTGACCTAGAGGAAATGACAGATCGTGGTTCCTAGCTATTAGGAACTCACGATCTGTCTCTCCTCACAGAACAGAACAGGGATTTGTGTGTTTACACACACACACACACACATGTCCCTGTTCTGCATCTCGTGCCCGTGATCGCCCGTGGCCAGTGATCATCACGACCGCCTGTCACGAGCATCAGCACCCCCGCGATACAACGGGCGCGCGCGCCTGCTATCCCGCTTAAAGGGACCGGCGTATAGCTACGACGATTTGTTCGATCGTGTCAACCTGCCGCAGTATAATGACAGCGGCTGGTTGGCAAGCGGTTAAAGTTGTTTGTAGTATGGTCTGAATTTTAGCAGTGGTGCAGTAAAAACATGTCTTCCTGGTGTGTAAGTGGTAGGTACTACCTTTTTTTCTTTTATTGCTTATCTGGGCAATAGATGGATTTCAGAATAAAACTCTCCACAAGCTATGATTGAATTAGTTCCAATTTTTTTGACAAATCTGAAGTAATCTGGAGGTATTGGGAATACGTGAGACAATAATTGGTGAAGATTTGTAACTGAAAACTCCCAGATAGTAAATTTATCATGCTATTATACTCTATTATTATTTTTTTTAATCGGATTTTATTTTCTTTTTTTATACCACAACAACATATACACAAAGATAAAATTGAAATCAAAACACAAAAAACATACACAAAGAAAAAAAAGGGGGGGGGCAATTTTAGCCCATCCCTTTTCCCACTCCTTCCATTATCAAGTCAATACACAATCCTTTTAACCTACAAATAAAAAACTGTTTTTCTTTTTCCATAGTCTATATTCTGGCAAAGGTACCTCCCAGCTCAGTCCCATATCCATATGGTCAAGCCACGGCTTCCAAATAGTATCAAACCTCTTAGATAAATGTCTCATAAAGAAAACATGCCTCTCATTGGAAATGGATCTATTCAGATCAAATATCCAATCAGATATAGTCGTAGGGTGAGGGGAGGTCCACCTAATGGCAAATACAAATCTCCTAGCCACAAAGAGCGCTCGTGCAACAGTAAGCCACCTTGGTAGTTTAACCGCTTCAGCCCCGGACCATTTGGCTGGCCAAAGACCAGTACTTTTTGCGATTCAGCACTGGGTCGCTTTAACAGACAATTGCTCGGCCGTGCGACGTGACTCCCAAACAAAATTGATGTCCTTTTTTTCCCCCACAAATAGAGCTTTCTTTTGGTGGTATTTGATCACCTCTGCGGTTTTTATTTTTTGCACTATAAACAAAAAAAAACGTCAATTTTGAAAAAAAAAAAACGCATTATTTTTTACTTTTTGCTATAATAACTATCCCCCAAAAATATATAAAAAAACATTTTTTTTCCTCAGTTTAGGCCGATACATATTCTTCTATATATTTTTGGTAAAAAAAATCGCAATAAGCGTATATTGATTGGTTTGCGCAAACGTTATAGCGTCTACAAAATAGGGGATAATTTTATGGCATTTTTATTAATAATTTTTTTTTTTTTACTAGTAATGGCGGCGATCAGCGATTTTTATCATAACTGCGACATTATGGCGGACACGTCGGACAATTTTGATACATTTTTGGGATCATTGGCATTAATACAGCGGTCAGTGCGATTAAAAATGCAGTGATTACTGTAAAAATGTCACTGGCAGTGAAGGGGTTAACACTAGGGGGCAGTGAAGGGGTTAACACTAGGGGCCAGTGAAGGGGTTAATGTGTGTCCTAGTTTGTGTTCTAACTGAAGAGGGGAGGGGACTGTGCAGGGAAGTTAACAGAACGCTGTTCATACTCTGTATGAACAGACGATCTGTCACTTCACCCCTCAGAGAACCGGAAACTGTGTTTACACACACAGTTCCGGGTTCTCCGTGTGCCCCGAGCGATCGCGGGAGCCCGGCGGTGATCGAGACCACATTTAGAGATAGGACCAATATTGCACTCCCATTTCTCTCTAGATGGACAATGAAACTTATTAGAAGTACACTGTAATAGAGACATACGTAGCAGATATTAGGCCTTTGGTAGCAGATGCCTGAACCACTCTTTCCAAGACAGGGACCGGGGGAAACAAAACAAGAGGAGAAGAAAATTTGGCATACAAGCCATGTCGCAGCTGCAAAAATTGATAGAACCATCTAGGGTTCAAAGAAAATTCCCTTACCAACTGATCCACAGATTTAAGTACACCCCTCTCATAGAGTTGAAAGAGGGTAAGAATCCCCGCTTGTTCGGATCGCTGAAAGCCCTGGAGGGTCAATATCTCAGGTAGCCTTTCATTACCCCAAATAGGGGTATATTTTGTCATGGAGGACACCCCCATTATCCTTTTAACAGATTCCCACACCTTATATGTAAGTACCAGGGTGGGTAAATTAGAAAAGGAGGAGCACCCCTCCAGGGCCAATAGCGGCTGGCGTCCTTGAAAACCAAAAGGAACTAAGCGAAATGAGGGAGCAGTTGGGGCCTCTGATTCCCACTGTACTAGATGCTGCAATTGAGCAGCGAGAAAATAAATCTGCAGGTTTGGGGGCGCTAACCCCCCAGCCTCCTTTGGAAATGGTAGGTTATCTAGTTTGATACGAGGGTCTTATTTCCCCAAATCAAATTTCTAAATATCATATTAATCTTAATAAAGTTCTTCAAAGGGATCCAAACGATCCACCCGTCAATCATAGCTAGTTGACAGGTAGATCTGGTCCATGCAAAGTGGCTGTCATTAGACCTCTCGTGGCATGCTCTTCCCTGCCGGCCCCTCTTTCCCTCCCGTCCACCCCAGAAGCACCTGGGGTAGACGGGAGGGAAGGAGGGGCCGGCGGGGAGGAGCGTGCCAGGAGAGGTTTAATGAAAGCCACATCCCACGCTACTCTGCAAGTAAAGTAAACAGCAGCTGCTTGGATCTTGCTGATGTGTTTCCCCCATTGTGTGTCCCATGGTGTGCCCAGTGCCTTGCTGTGTGTCCTATCGTGTGCCCAGTGCCTTGCTGTGTGTCCTATCGTGTGCCCAGTGCCTTGCTGCATGTCCCATGCCTTGCTGCGTGTCCCATGGTGTGCCCAGTGCCTTGCTGCATATCCAATGGTGTGCCCAGTGCCTTCCTGCATGTCCCATGGTGTGCCCAGTGCCTTGCTGCATGTCCCATGGTGTGCCCAGTGCCTTGCTGTGTGTCCTATGATGTGCCCAGTGCTGTGGTGTGTGCCCCATGCCTTGCTGTGTGCCCAATTATGTGCGCCATGCCCTGCTGTGTGCATAGTGCCCTGCTGTGCACCCCATGCCCCGCTGTGTGTCCTGTTAAGTGCCCCATGCCCCGCTGTGTACCCTGCTGTGTGCCCAGTGCCCTGCTGTGCACCCCATGCCCTGCTGTGTGCCCCATGCCCTGCTGTATGTCCCATGTCCTGCTGTGTGCACCATTATGTGCCCCATGCCCTGCTGTGTGCCCCATGTCCTGATGTATGCCCCATGATGTGCCCTGTGCCCTGATGTGTGCCCCATGCCCTGCTGTGTGCCCCATTATGTGCCCCATGCCCTGCTGTGTGCCCTGTTGTGTGCCCCATGCCCTGATCTGTGCCCTGCTGTGTGCCCCATGCCCCTCTGTGTGCCCTGCTGTGTGCCCCACGTCCTGATGTGTGCCCCATGATGTGCCCTGGTGTGTGCCCCATGCCCTGCCGTGTGCCCCATGCCCTGCTGTGTGTCCTGTGTCCTGATGTATGCCCCATGATGTGCCCTGATGTGTGCCCCATGCCCTGCTGTGTGCTCCATGCCCCACTGTGTGCCCTGCTGTGTGCCCCATGCCCTGACCTGTGCTCTGTGCCCTGCTGTGTGCCCTGCATTGACCCCCATGTCCTGATGTGTGCCCCATGATGTGCCCTGTGCCCTGCTGTGTGCCTTGGTATGTGCCCCATGTCCTGTCGTGTGCCCCATTATGTGCCCCATGCCCTGCTCTTTGCCCCATGTCCTGATGTGTGTTCCATGATGTGCCCTGCTGTGTGCCCTACTGTATGCTGTGTGCCCCTTTATGTGCCTCATTTCCTGCTGTGTGCCCCATGTCCTGATGTGTGCCCAGTGCCCTGCTGTGTGCCCCATGCCTCTCTGTGTGCCCTGTGCCCTGCTGTGTGCCCCATATCCTGATGTGTGCCCTGTGCCATGCTGTGTGCCCCATGATGTGCCCTGTGCCCTGCTGTGTGCCATGGTGTGTGCCCCATGCCCTGCTGTGTGCCCTATGCCCTACTGTGTGCCCCATGTCCTGATGTGTGCCCAGTACCCTGCTGTGTGCCCCATGCCCCGCTGTGTGCCCCATGTCCTGATGTGTGCCCAGACGAGGTCGGCGCCGGCGCAAAGCGTCACCTCCCTGAAATTATTTTTTGCAGGTTGGGATGTCTGTATTCTGCTACATATTTTTGGTAAAAAAAGAACCCCAATAAGTGTATAATGATTGGCTTGCGCAAAAGTTATAACGTCTACAAACTATGGGATATTTCTATCTTTTTTAAATTTTTTACTAGTAATGGTGGCGGTCAGCGACTTATAGCAGGATTGCGATATTGCAGCAGACAAATCGGATACTTAACTGACACTTATGACACTTTTTTGGGGACCAG
This sequence comes from Aquarana catesbeiana, assembly GCF_042186555.1. Taxonomy (NCBI): domain Eukaryota; kingdom Metazoa; phylum Chordata; class Amphibia; order Anura; family Ranidae; genus Aquarana; species Aquarana catesbeiana. The sequence goes on from NC_133335.1 coordinate 206,998,432, forward strand.
TGACACTAATACAGTGATCAATGCTAGAAATATGCACTGTCACTGTATTAATGACACTGGCAGGGAAGAGGTTAACATCAGGGGCAATCAAGGGTTAACTGTGTGCCTAGCTTAGTGTGTTACTACTGTGGGGGAGGTGCCTTTACTACTGGAAGACATGGATCAGTGTTTCTGCTTTACTAAAACACAGGATCCATATCTTCTGTACTGACAGAATGACAGTCTGCCTTGTTTGCAGAGTGGCATTTCATCAGTGTAACAAATAATTAGCGGGTTCCGGCGGAGATTGGGTCCACGGGAACCGATGATCAGCTCCGACTGTGTAAAATCACAGTGGGAGCCGCCGGCGGTGTGTATTCGTACCCAAAACCCAGACGTGCAGAATCACGTATATATATATATATATATATATATATATATATATATATATATATATATATATATATATATACACGTGATTCTGAACAGCGTGGCAAATAGTTAAAGTCTTCCTGACCAGAGGTGGGTATAAGTAGGGCTCGCAACATGGAAGAGTCCACAACACTAATGCCACGTACAGATTTTCCGTCCGAAAAAACTTGAATGGTTTTTCCGACGGAATTCCGCTCAAGCTTGCCTTGCATACACACGGTCATACAAAAGTTCTCTGAACTTTTGACCGTCAAGAACGCGGTGACGTACAACGAGACGAGAAAATTAACTTCAATGCTTCCGAGCATGCGTGGAATTGTTTCCGAGCATGCGTAGGAATTTTGCGCGTCGGAATTTGTACAGATGAACGCATTTTCGGATAGGAACTTTTTCTGACTGAAAAATTGAGAACCTGCTCTTAATCTTTTGCTGGTGGGAATTCGGCCAGCAAAAGTCCGATGGAGCATACACACAGTCGCATTTTCCGACCAAAAGCTCTTATTGGTCTTTTGCTGGCCGAATTTCCGATCGCGTGTACGCGGCATAACTCTTGAGCAGAAAGGCACCTGAGTAAAGTGTCTGCAGAGTTCTGTTTAAAAACAGAGCGTGGAACCTCAACCAAAACCATGTAAAGGGTGGGAAGGGTTCGAAATTCTGTCAGGGTTTCATGGCTGCCTCTCCTTGTCAAGCACATTTCTCCTCATATCCTGCCCTAAGGACCATATTTCAAGGGAGATAAACCTTCAATGGGGACACAAACAACAATCCAAACAGTGTTTTTATCGTTTTATCCACTTTAAAAATATATTTTATTGCTGTTTGCGTCTGCGTTGCAGAGATTTTGCTCCAGTTCCTATAAATGGTGGACAAAAATCTCAGTGGCAACACACACAGCACAATAAAAATTCTAACCAATTCTAAAAAAAAAGCATTAAATGGACTTCATCTTTATATTTACAGGCATTTTCCAACTAGGTCCAACATCTCAAGTTGCGATAAAAGAAGGAGATGTGAATAAGCCTTATGACACTGTTTTTGCATTTTCGGAGGTAAATGCAGATGTCAACTACTATACTGTACAGAGTAATGGATCAAAGTCAAAATACAAGACAGAGACAGCAGAGGTTGGCTTATTAATCTGCACAAAAGCTCTGGGGACATCTAATTATGAGGATATCACTCATTTGTACAAGTACCGAGAAGGTAAGATTACTACCATATAAACAGTTGATGATATCAACAACATCACATACTGAAATTTTTTTAGGAATCTTTTAATTTACTATGGAGATCGGCAGTTTTATAAATGTTTAGGGCTGCATAAATCCAATATTAGGCCTGTTATTTACCTGTATAATATTTTCCTGTAGGTATCCAAAAGAAAACTTTTTTTTCGGGGGGGGGGGGGGGCATCATTTTAAGGTCACCCATGCTCCACCACTTTTCAACAATATCATGAAGGGGAGGGGCTTAGTCATCATATAAAGCGCAGGCATGCAAAGGTTTGAGAAACCTGATGCAAAAGCTTAATATAAGGATCAAGCTGCCATTGTCTGATTGGCAATTTCTAATCTGTTTTTAACCCCTACCCTGCCCTGCCCCTAAGTCCGCCCCTAAACACACCCTAGTAAATTAGCTCATGAAATTACACTGTTAAATGTTTTATGCAGAATTAAGTTCCAAAAATAAATATTAACAAGAACTTAACAATATTAACATAAAGCATATCAGTGCTCATCAGTGCATCCTCATCAGTGCCCATCAGTACAGTCCCATCAGTGCAGCCTATCAGTGCCCATTAGTGCAGCCCCATCAGTGCAGCTTATCAGTGGCCATCAGTGCCGCATATCATGTCCCATCAGTGCAGCCTATCATTGCCCATCAGTGCAAACTATCATTGCCCATCAGTGCAGCCTACCATTGCCCTTCAGTGCAGCCTACCATTGCCCTTCAGTGCAGCCTACCGTTGCCCATCAGTGCAGCATATTATTGCCATCAGTGCAGCATATCATGGCCCATCTGTGCAGCGTATAATTGCCCACCAGTGCAGCCTACATGATACACTGCACTGATGGCCAATGATAGGCTGCACTGATGGCCAATGATATGCTGCACTGGTAGGCACTGATAGGCTGCACTGGTGCCTACCAGTGCAGCATATCATTGGCCATCAGTGCAGCCTATCATTGGCCATCAGTGCAGTGTATCATTGCCCATCACTGCAGTGTATCATTGCCCATCAGTGCAGCATATCATTGCCTATCAATGCAGGCCAGCATTGCCGACCAGTGCGGCTTATCATTGGCCATCAGTGCAGCATATCATTGGCCATCAGTGTAGTGTATCATTGGCCATCAGTGCAGCATATCATTGGCCATCAGTGCAGCGTATTATTGGCCATCAGTGCAGCGTATCATTGGCCATCAGTGCAGCATATCATTGGCCATCAGTGCAGCGTATTACTGGCCATCAGTGCAGCATATCATTGGCCATCAGTGCAGCATATCATTGGCCATCAGTGCAGCGTATCATTGCCCATCAATGCAGCCCATCATTGTTCATCAGTGCAGTGTATCATTGCCCATCAGTTCAGCATATCATTGCCCATCAATGCAGCCCATTATTGTCTATCAGTGCAGCGTATCAGTGCCCATCAGTGTAGCGTATCATTGCCCATCAGTGTAGCATATCATTGCCCATCAGTGCAGCATATCATTGCCCACCAGTGCAGCATATCATTGCCCATCAGTGCAGCCTCATCAGTGCCCATCAGGGCAGCCAATCAGTGCCCATCAGTACAGTCCCATCAGTGCAGCCTCATCAGTGCCCATTAGTGCAGCCTCATCAGTGTACATCAGTGCAGCCTCATCAGCACCCATCAGTGCAGCTTATCAGTGCAGCCCTATCAGTGCAGCTTATCAGTGCCGCCTCATCAGGGGCCATCAGTGCCGCCGCATATCATTGCCCATCAGTGCAGTCTATCATTGCCTATCAGTGCAGCCTATCATTGCCCATCAGTGCAGCCTATAAGTGGACATCAGTGCAGCCTATAAGTGGCCATCAGTGCAACCTATCAGTGCAGCCTACCATTGCCCACCAGTGCAGCGTGTCATTGGCCATGAGTGTAGCATATCATTGGCCATCATTGCCCATCAATGCAGCCCATCATTACGCATCAGTGCAGCATATCAGTGCCCATCAGTGCAGCCTATCATTGCCTACCAGTGCAGCATATCATTGTCCACCAGTGCAGCATATCATTGCCCACCAGTGCAGCATATCATTGCCCACCAGTGCAGCATATCATTGCCCATACGTGCAGTATATCATTGCCCATCAGCGCAGCATATCAGTATCCATCAATGCAGCCTATCATTGCCCATATGTGCAGTCCCATCAGTGCCCAGCAATGCATCAGAGATCAATCAGGAGGATCTGCCGGCCGGAATACACAGAGCGGGGATCTGCCGCTGAGACGCGGCTTGTATATGAATAGCCGCTGCTGTCAAACAAAGTCCCGCCCCCTAGACTGGTTACTCTAATAGACAGCACACTGGTCCAATGCCAGACTTCATTTGACAGCAGCAGCTATTCAAATACAAGCCGCATCTCAGCGGGAGATCCCCGCTCTGTGTCATCCAGCTGCCCGATCCTTCTGACAGTTTCCTGGCTGATCGCTTCTGGCAGAAGCGGTGCGGCCTTTTGTACAGGACATCAGAGTGGCCCGGGTGCCCCCCTCCGGGACGCTCTGATGGCCGCACCGCTTCTGCCAGAAGAGATCAGCCAGGAAACTGTCATCCCAGTCCGCCCCTGCTCCACACTAGCCCTCCGCTAATTTCCACTCGCCAAATGCTAGCAGACGAGTGGAAATTTTGAGGGTTGCGTGTGCGGACACCTTGCTGCAGGGGGGCCCACTTCCCCCCCTTGCCCCCCCATGCGGATTCCCATGAGAGTTGAGATGAACGCTGCTCAGCTATTCATAGGCAGCTTTGTATTTTATGAATTAATACAGATCTTACTGATTGGCTAAGGCTGAAAAGTGGGCGGATGACCTCAACCTCAGTCGAGCTGAGGAAGTCTTATATTCAGAGAATACAAAGCTGGCTATGAATGGTTGAGCAGCACTCAGCCTGATTCAATTTTGTTCTGGGAGTGTGAAGGGAAGTTCCAAACCAACTGCCAGAACACAAAGCTGTATATTGTATGTAGCTGAGGCTACATACAATTTATACAGAATGCCCAGCTAGAGCATCTATTAGTATAGGAAATCATTTAATTGGGCCAGCTTGGCTCAAACTAACTAGTTAAAGAGCCAATAACCTGGGGATCAGCTTTAAGCTGCCTTCCATAGTTTCTCCTTTCTGCCCTCATCAACACGCTAATGAAAATTTTAAATAAAACATTACTGGGTTTCTGTGCTTCACTATACCATGCAGACAGGTTATGGCTAGTGGGCAGACCCATCAGTTTGCTGTACATTTTTCAGGATATGAATCTGAACCCAGGACCTCTGCTGTATCTGGCTGTAGTTGTTCTTGCTGAGCTACCCGCTATGCTGGACAGCTCCCTGCCTGTTCTCTTGGACAAACTTACTTTCTATCTTGTTTTTGGTGAAATTGAATCCTTTACCCCTCCCATAAATTTCCTGTTTAAGTCTCGCCCTTGCACTTCCATTTTGCCAGATTATGCAGCTAATATCTTGTTCCTTGCACTCCTGCTAATGTCCGTATCTTAATTACCATTCATTACTGACATTTGGCTAGTTCCTTGACTATGCTTCTGCTTGGTCCCAACCTGCAGCCATTTGTTGCCAACATTTGGTTTGTTCCTCAATTACACTTCCCACTTGATCTCAACCTGCAGCCACTTGTTACTAACCTTTGGCTTGTTTTCTGACTATGTTTCTGCTTGATCCCTACCTGCTTCATCTACTATTGTACCCTGGCTTGCTCACCTCCTAGTGGGCAATCCTGAGAACTGCAACCTGGCATTGGCACACTGCGAAACACATCTTCACCATCATCAGCCCTGGTGAAGACTACTTTGGTGAGTCAGCATCACCCGTGTGATTTATCCAGCTGGTTTCTTTATTAGCCTTTTCACTGCTGTATTCATTGGCCTCCAAGCCTGACCTCTGATCATGACAACATAACTTCCTGAAAACTCCATAATTGGCTGCAGCCACCATTTAAAAAAAAATTCCAACATGTCCTTTCAACAGAAGTCAATCAAGTGATTAACATCTGACAAGCAGGGACGGCCACGCATTGATCAAAATTTGGCCAGTCCATGCTGAACCACCCAAATTTTGATAAGTCTATGCCTAGCTTAAAGTGGTTCTAAAGCCTAAACATTTTTACTTTAATGCATTCCTTGAATTAGGGTAAAACATGTTTAGGTTAAAAGTATTGCCCCCTCACTCCCCCAATACTTACCTGAGCTCTCAATCAATCCGGTGTTGTGCTCATCTGCAGTGGCTCTCCTCTCACTTCCCTATCTCACAGGCTTTGCTGAGGCATCAGGAGCCATTGGCTCCCGTTGCTGTCAGTCAAATCCTGTGATGAGGGAGCAGGGGGTGGGGCTGAGTCTATGGACACAGGCAGTGTGGCTCGAGATTGAGCCCACAAGTGTGCCACAATAGGAAGTGGCTTCCTTTTGGCTTCCTTTGGTGGCACACCGAGAATAAGAGGAAGAATGCCAGCGAGGGACCCGAGAGGAGGAGGTTCAGGGCCACTCTGTGCAATTCCATTGCACAGATCAAGTAAGCATAAATCTGTTTGTTATTTTTAAAAAAATGCATTTAAAATCACTTTAAGGGGGGAATTTAGTTTGAATAGATGCATAATAATAATGATAAACACAAGCTCACAGACACTGAAAGACATAGACATAGAAAGAGATATATTTCAAAATAGGCTGATGAAAGGACATACCGTAGGTATTAGTAGACACCTACTCTGTCCAAAACTAACTCAACATTGAGTGATCAATTTCAGGATGGGTTTTTTAATACAAAACTGTGGACAATGCTGAGATGCATAATATCAATTCTCTGTACTAACAATGAATTCTCCATTTAGGCACTTCCAAAGAGAGAGAAATTTACAGGAAAGCCCAACAAATAGTTGGTGTAAGTTCTGGATTCATGGGATTTTCAGCTGATGGATCTGCAGATTCCTCCCCTGATCGAGAACAAGATGTTTCTGGAGCAATAACCTTTTCTGGAACACCCCAAGTTGGGGAAGATATCACTGCCATACTGACTCTAACAAATTTGAAACCTACAAGCAAAAATGTCACTTCCAACATATCTGTGGCTGCTGTTGTGTACACCAATGCAGTGAGACACTCCATTCTCAAGAAAACTGTCAATGTGCATCTTAATCCAAATGAAGGTACCCTCTTTGCAATATTATTGAATGACTAAATTAACTATGTCTGCTTTATCTCCTTGGAAAGCTAGTGATTTGCTTAGCCAAGGGTGCCTGACCATAAGAACCTGGTGCTACTGAGTTTTGGTCAATGCACTGAAGATCTTCTATGATTTTGGTGGTTGGGCCTATGCTACTAGACACCAGTGGAGTGTAGGCTTCATGCACATTGACATTTGCAGGTATAAAATATGGCTAGCTTAAAAACATATCATCTTTCCAGGAAGGAAGAGCCACAGCTGGGGTGTACTGTGAGCCATAAAAGTGAATACAATAGTGGTTCTGTGTAACACCATTTACCCAAGCATGCGTACACATTTTTTTTTCTTAAATGCAACATTTCCACATTTGTGGAAATAGATTGAGGGCACATTTGCAGGTACACAAGCATCTGTGTTTACATGAGTACAGAGGTGGACAGCCATTCACTTCTATGCTTGGCTATACTCCCCATCTGTAGCTCTCTGGGTGCTGGAAACACTGTTTTTTTTACTAGAGGCATATTTTTGCTTACAAATGCCCATGTGCATGTAGCCTTAGGCCCCTGTTATATTAAGTGCAAAAGAACTGGAAAGAATAACAACTACTCAGCAATCCTCTTTTAATAACTTCTCTAATTACTGATAATTGTACATCTTTGCCTTTTGATTTGCCTATTAAAGTTCACCTGTGCTTAGACTAATGCCGCATACACACGAGCGGACTTTACAGCAGACTTTGCCCGCCGGACGGGATTTCGTCGGACAATTCGATCGTGTGTGGGCTCCAGCGGACTGTTTTCTCAAAAGTTGGACGGACTTAGATTTGAAACATGTTTTATACCAATCCGTCGAAATCGAGTTCGGTCGAAAAGTCCGCTCACCTGTATGCTAGTTCGACGGACAAAAAGCCACGCTAGGGCAGCTATTGGCTACTGGCTATGAACTTCCTTATTTTAGTCCGGTCGTACGTCATCACTAGGGATGAGCTTCGTGTTCGAGTCGAACCCATGTTCGACTCGAACATCGGCTGTTCGATCGTTCGCCGAATTGCGAACGTTATGGGCCGTTCGCGCTAAATTCGTGTGGCGCGTCACGGCCCATAATTCACTGCGGCATCGCAGTGCATTGCTGGCTGATGATTGGCCAAGCATGCACTATGACCCGCATGCTTGGCCAATCACAGCGCTGTCAGTAGAGAGAGCTGTAATTGGCCAAAGCCAGGGTGGCTTTGGCCAATTACGGCTCAGGGCATTTAGTACACACCCCACACTATATAAGGCCGCCTGCACGGCGGCCCTGTGTAGTGTGTGTTCCGGTGTGCTGAGAGATAGAGAGAGAGAGAGACAGTGTCATTTGATTTGAGTTAGATAGATTAGGCAGAACAGTCAGTCAGTTAGCTGCACTTACAGTGTATTGTGTATATATATGCATCCCAGGTGTTGCATATATATATATACACTGTATTCAGTTTAGCTAGATCCGTTCCTGTTATCTTCTATCTAGACTATTTACATTTAATGCAGTGCGTCCTGCTCACAGTGTTCAGCTAGATCCGTTCCTGTTAAATTCCTACTGACCGGCAGGCTTGTCTGGTTACAGTATATAAAGCTACCTGAAGAAAATTACAGGTGTTCTATTTGATCCTATTAGTACCACGGTCAGGCAGCTAGACTATTTACATTTAGTACAGTGTGTCCTGCTCACAGTGTTCAGCTAGATCCGTTCCTGTTATCTTCCTACTGACAGGCAGGCTTGTCTGGTTACAGTATATAAAGCTACCTGAAGAAAATTACAGGTGTTCTATTTGATCCTATTAGTACCACGGTCAGGCAGCTAGACTATTTACATTTAGTACAGTGTGTCCTGCTCACAGTGTTCAGCTAGATCCGTTCCTGTTATCTTCCTACTGACAGGCAGGCTTGTCTGGTTACAGTATATAAAGCTACCTGAAGAAAATTACAGGTGTTCTATTTGATCCTATTAGTACCACGGTCAGGCAGCTAGACTATTTACATTTAGTACAGTGCGTCCTGCTCACAGTGTACAGCTAGATCCGTTCCTGTTATCTTCCTACTGACAGGCAGGCTTGTCTGGTTACAGTATATAAAGCTACCTGAAGAAAATTACAGGTGTTCTATTTGATCCTATTAGTACCACGGTCAGGCAGCTAGACTATTTACATTTAGTACAGTGCGTCCTGCTCACAGTGTACAGCTAGATCCGTTCCTGTTATCTTCCTACTGACAGGCAGGCTTGTCTGGTTACAGTATATAAAGCTACCTGAAGAAAATTACAGGTGTTCTATTTGATCCTATTAGTACCACGGTCAGGCAGCTAGACTATTTACATTTAGTACAGTGCGTCCTGCTCACAGTGTTCAGCTAGATCCGTTCCTGTTATCTTCCTACTGACAGGCAGGCTTGTCTGGTTACAGTATATAAAGCTACTTGAAGAAAATTACAGGTGTTCTATCCCAGCTTAGTGCAGCTACAGGCCATTAGTATGTCTGGAAGGCCAAGAAGGAGAGGCAGACAGTCACAAGCCAATAAGAGAGGGCAAGCAGGCTCTGTGTCTAGTGCTGGTCGTGGAGACGGTGCATCCTCATCAGCACGTGGCCATGGGACACGCTTGGCCTTTTTTTCGGCAGCTGGCCATGTTGAGCCGCAACATGCGGAAGACTTGGTCGAGTGGATGACCAAGCCGTCCTCATCCTCCTCATCCTCTCTCACCCATGCCCAGGGTGCTTTGTCTGGCAAAGCAGCGGCCTCTTCCCTCAGCTCAATGTCATCAGTGACTCCTTCCCTAGCTCCACCATGTCCTCATGAGGATTCCCTCGAACTGTTTGACCACAGTGTTGGGTACATGCTCCAGGAGGATGCCCAGCGTTTGGAAGGCTCTGATGACGATACTGAGCTCGATGAAGGCAGTAACATGAGCGCGGACAGAGGGGGTGCCCAAGAAGGACAGCAATCTGGCAGTCATGCTCCCCCTGCTGCAGCATACTGCCAGGTTTGCTCCAGTGATGAGGAGGGAGGGGATGATGAGGTCACTGACTCAACGTGGGTGCCTGATAGGAGAGAGGAGGAGGAGGAGGAGGAGGAGGAGGAGGAGGAGGAGGAGGAGGAGGCGGCAGCACATCACCAACGAGGCAGGATGCCCTCCAGGGGCCAGCCTAAGGGCAGCACATTGACTGCATCACACCCCAAAGCTCCACATGTGCAGGGCGCTGCAGTCTCTGCGCGTTATTCAAAAAGTTCTTTGGTGTGGGCCTTTTTTGAGACGAGTGCATCAGATCGCACCGCTGCTATTTGCAACATATGTCTCAAGCGTATCTCGCGTGGCCAAAATATCTCCCGCTTGGGTACCACATGCTTGACCAGACATATGTTGACCTGCCATGCAGTTCGTTGGCAAGCGTATCTAAAAGACCCACACCAAAGAACAAAGAGGATCTCTCCTTGCTCCTCATCAGCTGAGATTTCCAACCCCACTAGACCTTCAGTCCTCTCTGAGACCTACAGTGAGAGGAATGAAGGTGTAGAATTAGGTGTGTCACAGCCAAGTACTTGTGGGCAATCTGCTTTTGGTACACCGACGTCAGATTGTACCAGGCAAATTTCCCTGCCCCAGCTGCTGCACCGCCGAAAGAAGTTTGCTCCCAGCCATCCACATGCCCAGCGGTTGAATGCTAGCTTGGCAAAATTGCTAGCACTTCAACTGCTGCCTTTTCAGTTGGTAGACTCTGCCCCCTTCCGTGAGTTTGTGGAATGTGCGGTTCCTCAGTGGCAGGTACCCAAACGCCACTTTTTCTCACGGAAGGCGATTCCGGCTCTCTACCGGCATGTGGAAGGCAATGTCCATGCCTCGCTGGACAGGGCGGTCAGCGGTAAGGTGCATATTACCGCTGACTCATGGTCCAGCAGGCATGGACAGGGACGTTACCTAAGTTTCACGGCGCATTGGGTGACTCTGCTGGCAGCTGGGAAGGATGCAGGACAAGGTGCAGTAGTGTTGGAGGTTGTTCCGCCACCACGCCTCCAAAATGCTGATTGTGACACACCTCTCTCCTCCACCCCCTCCTCTTCTTCTTCCTCCATGGCCTCTTCCTCGGAACCAGCGGTGCTCCGTAGGCGTTCAAGGGGCTACGCAAGTACGCAGGCCAAAAGATGCCATGCGGTGCTTGAGCTGGTGTGCTTGGGGGACAGGAGCCACACTGGGGCAGAGGTTCTGTCAGCTCTGCAGGGGCAGGTTCAGAGGTGGTTGACGCCACGCCAACTTAAGGCAGGAATGGTGGTTTGCGACAATGGCACCAACCTCCTCTCTGCCCTCCGACAGGGACAAATGACCCATGTGCCCTGTTTGGCTCACGTCCTTAACTTGGTGGTGCAGCGGTTCTTGGGCAGGTACCCGGGCTTACAGGATGTCCTGAGGCAGGCCAGGAAAGTCTGTGTGCATTTCCGCCGGTCATATAATGCCAGTGCTCGGCTGACGGACCTCCAAAAGGAGTTTAACCTGCCCAAGAACCGCCTAATCTGTGACATGCCCACCAGGTGGAACTCAACGTTGGCCATGCTGCAGCGGCTGCACACGCAGCAGAGGGCCATCAATGAGTACCTGTGCGACTATGGCACCAGGACAGGGTCAGGGGAGCTTGGTTTTTTTTCCCCACGCCAGTGGGCCATGATCAGGGATGCATGCACTGTCCTGTCACCATTCGAGGAGGCCACGAGGATGGTGAGCAGTGACAGTGCATGCATCAGTGACACTGTCCCCCTTGTCCACCTGTTGGAGCACACGCTGCGTGGAATAATGGACAGGGCACTTGAGGCAGAACAGAGGCAGGAAGAGGAGGACTTCCTTAGCTCTCAAGGCCCCCTTTATCCAGACAGTGTTCCTGCGTGCCCGCCGATCACACAGGAAGAGGACGAGGAGGAAGAGGAGGAGGAGGAAGATTGTGTCAGTATGGAGGTGGAGCCTGGCACTCAGCATCAGCAGCAGTCTTTAAGGGATCAGTCCCAAGAAACACATGGACTTGTACGTGGCTGGGAGGAGGTGGCTGCGGACCATGTCGTTCTTAGTGACCCAGAGGACTCCGGACCGAATGCCTCAGCAAACCTACGCTGCATGGCCTCCCTGATCCTGCAAAGCCTGCGTAAGGATCCTCGTATTCGTGGTATCAAGGAGAAGGACCAATACTGGCTGGCAACCCTCCTTGATCCACGTTACAAGGGTAAGGTTGCGGACCTTATCTTGCCATCGCAGAGGGAGCAGAGGATGAAACATCTTCGGGAGGCCTTGCAGAAAGGTCTGTGCAACGCGTTCCCAGAGACTGGGAGGTTACAAACTCCTGTTTCTGGACAACGTGTTGCTGAGGCTTCGGTCAGTCAAAGAAGGAGCGGTGGAGAAGGTGGCCGTCTGACCGATGCGTTCAGACAATTTTTTGGTCCGCAGCCCCAAGGTATGATCGGTTCCAGCAACCATCGCCAGCGTCTGTTTTACATGGTGCAGGAATACCTAGGGGCAAGATCAGACTTGGACACCTTTCCCACCGAAAATCCTCTGGGTTACTGGGTCTTGAGGATGGATCACTGGCCAGAGCTTGCACAGTATGCAATTGAGCTACTGGCCTGTCCTGCATCCAGCGTTCTTTCGGAACGCACATTCAGTGCTGCTGGAGGCGTGGTAACCGATCACAGGGTGCGTCTGTCCACCGACTCGGTCGATCGGCTGACCTTCATAAAAATGAATGAGTCTTGGATCACCACCAGCTACCAAGCACCTGATGCTGATGTAACCGAATAATTTTTTTTGAAATCTCAGATCCCTTCAAAGACTGCCTATGCTGATGCTGAGTGACTATCCCTGAGTAATTATCCTCTTCCTCCTCAATCATCACGCTGATAGCTTGTAAGAACATTTTTGGTTCTGGGCGCCACCACCAGTGCCTAAGGCACAATTTTTCAGCCCCTGTTTAACAGGGGCGTGTAATTACAATTTTTGATGCAATACTTTGCAGTAGGGCTCGTTCCTGCGTTCCAACTAGAGTGTCTGTGAGGGGTTGCAGTGTTGTGGCACCAGCACCAGTGCCTAAGGCCCAATTTTTCTGCCCCTGTCTAACAGGGGCGTGTAATTACAATTTTTGAAGCAATCATTTGCAGCAGGGCTCGTTCCTGCGTTCCAACTAGAGTGTCTGTGAGGGGTTGCAGTGTTGTGGCACCAGCACCAGTGCCTAAGGCCCAATTTTTCTGCCCCTGTCTAACAGGGGCGTGTAATTACAATTTTTGAAGCAATAATTTGCAGCAGGGCTCGTTCCTGCGTTCCAACTAGAGTGTCTGTGAGGGGTTGCAGTGTTGTGGCACCAGCACCAGTGCCTAAGGCCTAATTTTTCAGCTGCTGTTCAACAGGGGCATGTAATTACAATTCTTGATCTAATATTTCACAGCAGGGCCCTGTGAGGGCTTACAGTGTTGTGGCCACAGCAACACCTAAGGCCCAAATTTCTGCTGAGTATATAGGGCAGGACCCTACTTTCAAACATCTAACTTACAAACGACTCCTACTTGCAAACGGAAGGAGACAACAGGAAGTGAGATGAAATCTACCCCTAGGAAGGGAAATTCTCTCCTGTAAGAGTTAATATGGGAAAACAAGTTCTCCTTTCCACTGATGCTTTCCAATCCTTGTTCCACAAAAAAACCCAAATTTTCAAAAAACATTTTTCATTGGGACAAAAAAGTGAGGTGAAATCTTCTGAAGAGGAGGAAAGACAGCAAAACAAATGTCACAGGGGTGATAACCCTTCCCTATGTTTTCCAAAAAGCTTAGAAAAGATTTTTTGGCTGGAGCTAAACACGTTAAAAATGTTCAAAATTACAAACAGATTCTACTTAACAACAAACCTACAGTCCCTGTCTTGTTTGCACCGCCTGTATACTGCTGTTCAGAGTATATAGGGCCTGGTGGCCCCACACCTTTCCTTATTTTAATTTGGGTGCGGGGTTCCCCTTAATATCCATACAAGACCCAAAGGGACTGGTAATGGACTGGGGGGTACCCATGCCGTTTGTCTCACTGATTTTCATCCATATTGCCATGACCCGACATGACATTAAACCCGCAAGCAGTTTTAAATGAGATTTTTTCCTTTAAAAATGACATTTGGTGCAGGGACTGTTCTAAACATGGGAAACACGCGTCACTTTACAGGCATACTATAGACACCCCCCAGGTACGATATTTAAAGGAATATTTCACTTTTTTTTTTTTACTTTAAGCATCATTAAAATCACTGCTCCCGAAAAAACGGCCGTTTTTAAAAGTTTTTTTTGCATTGATACATGTCCCCTGGGGTAGGACCCGGGTCCCCAAACCCTTTTTAGGACAATACCATGCAAATTAGCCTTTAAAATGAGCACTTTTGATTTCGAACGTTCGAGTCCCATAGACGTCAATGGGGTTCTAACGTTCGTGCGAACTTTCGGTCCGTTCGCGGGTTCTGGTGCGAACCGAACCGGGGGGTGTTCGGCTCATCCCTAGTCATCACGTACGAATTCGACGGACTTTGGTTAATTGTGTGTAGGCAAGTCCGTTCATTCAGAAAGTCCGTCGAAAAGTCCGCCGGGCAAAGTCTGCCGTAAAGTCCGACCGTGTGTACACGGCATGAGAACATTAAAGTTTTAACATATCTAGCTGCTTCGACTGTAAAGTAATGCATCCTCACAGAGCACATTAGAGAAGTCAGGTTTCAGTCTGTTTCTAGCAGCTGTTAGTTTACATTATGTTCTCCATATAAAATAAAGGGTAGAGGATCTGTAGTGTAAAGTAATATTAAAGGGTCCTGCTGATTAAATGACTTACTTGTTATGCCCCATGTTTCTACATTCAGCTATACCTTTCCTCCAATTCAATACTGTCCCCACATCACTGACCACACTTTCTGGTTCTAGAGCGGCTCTTTTCCCTCACAGGCATCTGCGTGCGAGCCCCCGGTCAGGACTACACTATGTACAGTACTTATTATGTGCTATATGCAAGCCAAGCCAACAGTATCCAAAGTAAATATTTGTGTCCACATATCAAGAAGACTATATATTCGAGAATGTAAAACAGACTTCTAATGCCGCGTACACACGATCGGAATTTCCGACAACAAATGCACAATGTGAGCTTGTTGTCAGAAATTCCGACCGTGTGTATGTTCCATCAGACATTTGCTGTCAGAATTTTCAACAACAGATGTTTGAGAGCTGGATCTCAAATTTTCCGACAACAAAATCCGTTGTCGTAAATTCCGAGCGTGTGTAGACAATTCCGACGCACAAAATTCCACGCATGCTCGGAATCAAGCAGAAGAGCCGCACTGGCTATTGAACGTCATTTTTCTCGGCTCGTCCTATGTGTTGTACATCACTGCGTTCTTGACGTTCGGAATTTCCGACAACATTTTGCGACCGTGTGTATGCAAGACAAGTTTGAGCCAACATCCGTCGGAAATAAATCCACGGTTTGGTTGTCGGAAATTCCGATCGTCTGTACGTAACATTAGAATTCATTCTCTAAAAAAATATAGAGCATTTAATGCTAAAGTTTAACCAAAAAATATTTTAACCTTACAGCTTTAGTGAACTAACCTACCTGTAGTTAGGAATGTTCCACGTTGTGCTGGATCCTGGAGAAATCTTCACTGTAGGGATGTCCTTTTTTGTTCCTGCCTCTGAATTTTAAGCTTGCAGAGGGCAAATAGACAAAAGTTCTTTCATTACTTTTACAGCCTGAAGATATTAACACACTGCACGCTGGAAGTTAAAGTAGAACTATAGGCAAACCTTTTTTTTTGGATATATTAAGGAAGGGTTCTTACCCCTGTCAGATATTTTTTGGCCATCTGTGCCCCATTAGGGAGATTTCCCTTCACTTCCTGTCCCATAGTATAAAAAAAGGAAGTAAGAGGAAATCTCTGCAAATTAAGAGAATACATTGGGGACCCCCAGGTCACCAGAACTAGCGTCCCCATTGGAAAATCTATTATTTTTCTGGGGACAACCCAAAATTTGTGATTTTTATTTTACTTTCACTTTGTAATGGCCCTAATGGGGTTACAGACAGCAATAACAACTTAATAGATGTTTAAATCTCTCTCCAATTTTTTTTTTTTTAAATTGACCTTAAACTGTTTGTAAAGGCTTTTTTTTAACCTTAATGAGTTCCCTGCATTAAGTTAAAAAAACGTTCCATGGATAGCACCCCTCCCCAAATACCTAACTGAGCCTGATCTCAATCCAGCACTATGCCCGAAAGAGGTGGCACTGCTCTCTCTCTCCTCACTGGACATGGAAGCAGCAGTGGAAGCCATTGGCTCCTGCTACTGTCAATCAAATCAAGTGAGGAGGGAGCGGGGGTGGGCCTGAGCCACACTGTGTATGTCAAGAAACACACACAGCCCGGCTCAGGATTAAGCCCACACATCTGCCCCATAGCAAGTAGTTTGCTGTGAGGGCAGAAGAAGAAGTGGATGAGCACCGGAGCACCGGTGGGGGACTGGAACCGTTCTGTGGAAAACAAGCAGTTTGCTATGAGGGCAGAAGGAGAAGAGGATTAGCACCGTCGGGGGACTGGGAGCCACTCTGTGGGAAACTGTTGCACAGAACAGGTAATTATAACATGTTTTTTATTTTATTTAAAAAAAAAGAAAAAAGTTTATTTTTACAATCACTTTAAAATCCAGGAGGAATGATCAAATCTAAAGGGTTAAAAATACATTTTAACAAAACTTTAGCTTTAATACTACTTTAAGTGCCTTTGTTGTTAACTTTGAAGATGAATTTCTACACGATGCCTACAGAACTTTTACTGTTTGTTCAGAATATGTAAGTACTTTTAAAAAGCCCATCCCCATGTAAACCATTCAACATGGTTGTTTTTACACTCACTGAAGTAAAATGAAGAGTAGAAAATCTTAGCAATGAGAAAGCAAAAAAAAAAATCACCCCTACAGTCATGTATGGAGCCATCTACAAAAGGCAATGTTGTCAGAAGTTCAACGAAGGAGGCCACAGTGTTATATAAAAGAAAGCCCCTTTGACATCCAACCGTGCAAGCTCCCTGGTCCTTACCAACCATTGGCAGCTACGGTAAAGAGCAGAGCCATCTAAACAAATGCAGAGTGCCTTGACCTGTTTTTATAAGATGTCAGGGTTCTTTATCACTACATCTCCCAAAAATTAGCAGGAAAATTGCTAACTATGAAAACACATGAGCAAATTTGTTTGATATGCCTGGATATGCTAATGAACTGAAGGGATTTTAAAAGTGCACTTGTCCTTTAAGTTGGATTAGTTAAAGTAAGTTGCTTCACAGTGCATATCATCACCACCGTCATCAATGTTTTATTGAGCTCCACTGGTGTCTATAATGCAGGCGTTATAGGAGTTTCAATATATGCACAAATTTCTTAGGGTCTCAGAGTCATGATATAGATTTTTCATGTTCTTAGAATTTTGTGAATATGTGTTCATGTATGTTGTATTCCTTACATGCATTTTTTGCATTATGCATCGCTGCCTTTTATATTATGTAAAGTAACATTTAATGTTGGCTTTACATTTGCCCCAAACCCTCGATTTGTGCCGCGGCTGCCGCCCCTTCTTTTCTTCTTCTAAATTGGTTTTCTTTGCTTGCCAGGAGCAGTTTTAGGTTTGGAGGTTTGTCCATGGAAATATTTGTGGTTTTCATTAATGGCCAGGGTAAAACAGTATTTATTTTAATATTAAACCATCATTACTGGACATATAGTGAGTGGTTAGTGATCCTCCAAAATAAACCAGAGTTCCTGGAAATAATTTTCAATTATTGACAATTATACGTTGTATTTTTCACCCCATCTAACCACCCCTTAGGAATGTCAAACGCTCCAAATACACAGTGCTTCACCAGTTTGCATCTTCCATCCTACAGTGCAAACAATATTCTGGACATAGAAAAACATTAATTATATAGTTCTCCCGTCTCCGCCGTGGACAACCCGTATTTAGTTAATAGTCTCCCCAAGAGACAGACAGGGTTCTTATAGGCTGCTATTGTATTAGGTATCAAATCAAACTAAAAAAACATGCATAGCTTTGAAAATTGTTTTGCTGGTGCTCACTGGTGGACTAGAGAGGGCGTTTGTGCACAGAAAACCATTGGGACTCTTTTAGTGGTGCTAATTGTTACTCACCCAAACAATTGCCCAGCGTTTTTTAAGGGTGATGGCTGCCAGTCTCTGTCTTTACCAGCTTTGCATGCTTGATGTTGGTCAAGGATGCTCCTGTAAACACTTCCAAGGTGCAACTGCCCACCCTGCTCCTTGTCCCTGTTTCATCTTTACACACATCACCTATTGATGTGTTTATTGCTGCTATCCATGTTATGTCCTGTGGTATCACCAGCACAGAAGGATCTGCAGACCTAGAACAAGATGCTAATTGTTATGCACCCAAACAATTGCCCAGCGTTTTTTAAGGGTGATGGCTGCCATCTCTGTCTTTACCAGCTTTGCATGCTTGTTGTTGGTCAAGGATGCTCCTGTAAACACTTCCAAGGTGCAACTGCTCACCCTGCTCCTTGTCCCTGTTTCATCTTTACACACATCACCTATTGATGTGTTTATTGCTGCTATCCATGTTATGTCCTGTGGTATCACCAGCACAGAAGGATCTACAGACCTAGAACGAGATCAACCCGAAGACTGGTATGGGTAATCTGCAGAAAGGAGACTCTCTATATTTCCTTCTGAGGTTCCTTTTATTGTCTACTGATGAACCCTCTTGTCTTTTTTGGAGCCCCTGTGCTCTAGAACAGGCTGCACAAGCAATATATCTATCCCAGCTGGTGTCTTCAGAGAGCATTACATGTGAGTAACTAAATGAGGATTACCACGTGTCATATAAGACCTGCGTTGCCCACTTCACCTTCAGTGGATTAAGCCTGATTATTAGTTATATGGTTGGAAAAACTAAACTTTTCACATTTATCGGACAGCAGGAAGGCAGAAGAAAATTGTTCATGAATGAACACACTGTGGGACATAAAAAAATATTCATGAAAATTCTAACACTTTGTGGTGCCGCAGTGAGTGGTTGCCAGCAAATGCAAATGAGGATCCTTAGTTGTAATGCAGTGGTTATGAGTGGTGATCAGCAATAGGGATGGCCGAACGGTTGGCACAGGGTTCCCCTTAATTTCCATACCAGACCTAAAGGGCCTGGTATGGATTTTGGGGGGACCCCCACGCAATTTGTTTTTAAATTTTTGATTCGGGGTTTCCCCTAATATTTTAAACCAGACCCAAAGGGCCTTGTAATGGACTGGGGGGGGGGGACCCATGCCATTTTTTTCAATGAGTTTTATCTATATTCCCGAGACTCGACAATTCATTACAGCCGCGATCAGTTTTAAATTACTTTTTCTTTTAGAAATGTCATTTTGCTGTGGTACTGTTCTAAACACGAGAAAACTGCGGCACTTTACAGGCATACTATAGACACCCCCCAATATTTAAAGGAATATTTCATTTTTTTGTTTCACTTTAAGCATTATTAAAATCACTGCTCCTGAAAAAACGTCCTTTTTTAAAACTTTTTTTGCATTGATTTATGTCCCCTGGGGCAGGACCCAAGTCCACAAACACTTTTATGACAATAACTTGCATATAAGCTTTTAAAATTAGCACTTTTGATCTTTCATGTTTGTGTCCTATAAACTTTAACGGTGTTCATTTGTTCGTCCAAATTTTTTGCCTGTTCAAGTGTTTGGATATTCTGGTGCGAACTGAACCGGGGGTTGTTCGGCTCACCAAGTGTGTCCCTGCAAAACTTTAGTGACATAGTGGCCAGCAGGTTGGAACCACAATGTTCAGTGTGGGATGCAGGCATCCAACACACCCAGAAATGTTGGATGCTGAAGGTTTTTTTGGCCAGCTTAACTCTACAAGGAAGTCAAACCGAAGTCACAAGATGCTGGATTGGAAAGGATTATGCTTCTTTTACAACTGGCTTGTTTTTCTTTTTTTCAATTTTCACAATGCAGTCGCTTTATGAAACATTTATAACTTGGTGAAAGGAAAATATGAAGAGAAAATGTACATTTACTATTGGATCTATGGCTGAGAACCTGATTACTGTTATAGAAGTATACAAATGAAGGTTCATTCTCCAATATGAAACAACCACGGCGTTGAGATGCCAAATCAGAAATGGTTGGTCTGTGGTAAAGAGCATCCCAGTGAAGGAGAGGTGAGTATGCAACCAGGGCATTACATTTACATTAAAGAGGGTTGGTGTTAAGGTTGGGGTTACAGGAAGAGTTAGTTTGAAGGCAATCTTATGGTAAAATATCTACAGTATGTTGAGTGTCCAAAACTTCTAAAACCAAGGTTCCAAAGGTGACAGCTAATATGTTGTATCTTGTAAGTCCACGGCCATTTCTATTAACTGATCACCATCACCAACCACATAAATACTCTTCTTCATTTAGTCACATTTTTTCTTGCAGAAACTGCACTATTACAATCTGAATTAGCCATGCTCAAACCTCAACCCTATTTATCATTTCCAGTTTGTTCAAGCTGCCTGTGGGTATAAAGGAATGAGAAAATATTTTGTGCCTTCCTTTCCTTTGTCCAACATGCAGTACAGACTTTTTTCAGTGTTTTCCTAGCATGAACCCATCTATAGTCGTCTTGTTGTACAACTGCTTTAGGAAATAATTACAATCAAACATTTTCTAGAATAATTTTGTTTAAATAAAATAAAAATGTCTCTGTCTTAGGGTTAACGTAATGTGGCTTAATGGCATACTGAGGGTAGAATGGGCAATAATGGTTTTAAATGGCACCAGTTAATCTTGTACTTGTCCTACCGTAGGTGGGGGGCAGGGATTTCCTGCTTGCTTGTCCTGCATTCCAACTAAAAAGAAAAAAAAGTTTGGTAAGTCTGCTTTTTTTATTGTTAAAGCATTTTTGCTATAAGGATGTCAGATAATGTAATTAAGGTTTATACATAATACTTTTCTGTGCACCATGGCTTTCTTTTATATTAGCGATGACAGTTCCCATGTATTTGCAGATAACATGAAAAGATTGGTTGTTTTACACCTTCTTTGCCAATAATGTGCCTCAGACTGACAGATACCCCTTAGATATTACTCTTATTTGTCAGATATGACCACATCTTGTCCCTTAAACAACATTAATAGATACACCTGCCCGCAACTCTCATTAAGAACAATAGGATGGTCCCTGTTTGCGTATAGGCCACCTTCCCTGAAAAGCAGAGATCTTAGACAGCTTACTCTTCACATGTATGGGCAACTTCATTCTACAGGAGCTTTGTAAAAAAAAATTATTTTGTATAAACCTTAATATTTTAAATTGATTTGATATGTTTAGAGCCTAGTAAATGGGTAAGTAGAAATGTCTTTTCTGTTTGTTACATAGCCACTGCCTTGAAGCCTGTTCATTATAGTATTTAATTACAAGAAAATAGAAAGTACAGTTAGCCCAGAGAATGCCTGTTCCATTCAAATAGCCAGTCATGGCATGAATAGAAAAAAATAGTACATTTGCCTTGCGCATTGTTGGGTGATAAAGTGGACACAGTCTACTTACTCTACTCCTTTATTAAATCAACCCAAATGTGTTGACATAATGAGGTTGATTTACTAAAGGCAAACAGACTTTGCAAGGGAAGTTGCACATTTTTGCAAAATGAATCTTCGCTTGCAAACACCCAATCACATGTAAAGAAAATTAAAAGCAACAGCATTATGCTTACACATGATTGGATGATGGAAGGCGGCAGAGCTTTACCTCATTTACTAAGCTCTGGGGAAATTTCCCTTGCAAAGTGAACAGTCTATTTGCTTTTAGTAAATCAACCTCACTGTGTTTAATTTGTTAGAAAGCTAACGGACTACAATTTATTTCCATTTGCCACAATATATCAACCTATTTAACCAGAAGAATGACCCCAATAACAGCATGACTTTTCAATTGTTCATGTCTGAAATCTAGGTAGATAGTTTCTTGGCAGGACCTTGGAGCAAGCATCCAAGGCATTGGTTATGTTTACACACAAAAAAAAAAATCAAATTTAAGACTTAACTATACTTACTAAAACTTTTTTTCCAAACTCCAGATTACTACAGTATATACTTTTGCCTTTTCTTCAAAGTAAGCAAATGGCCTTCACTATTGGATTCATTGACCAACAGGCAGAAGAAACAAAAGCAACATGCTAAGAAGCATATGAACTATATTGAAGCACAGCAAAAAACGTGGACAATAAAAATGCTGATAAGGGTAGAGCGGTTGATTTACTAATGCCGCGTACACACGGTCGGACTTTTCGTCTACAAAAGTCCAACGGACGCTGACGGACTAAAGCTGGCTGGTAATCCGATCGTGTGTGGGCTTCTCCGGACTTTCAACGGACTTTTTTAGCCTCAAATCCGACGGACTTTAGATTTGAAACATGCTTCAAATCTTTACGTCGTAAGTACGACGGACCCCGAAATCCGCTCGTCTGTGTGCTAGTCCGACGGACAAAAACCCATGCTAGGGCAGCTATTGGCTACTGGCTATGAACTTCCTTATTTTAGTCCGGTGTACGTCATCACGTACGAATCCGTCGGACTTTTGTGTGGTCGTGTGTAGGCAAGTCCGTTCGTAAGAAAGTCTGCCGCAAGTCCGCCGAAGGTACGTCGGAAGTCTGTCGGACAGGCTGTCGGACTTTTGTAGACGAAAAGTCCGACCGTGTGTACGCGGCATAAGAATGGAGAGTGCAAAATCTGGGGCAGCTCTGCATAGAAACCAATCAGCTTCCAGGTCTTATTGTCAAAGCTTAATTAAACAAGCTGTAGTTAGAAGCTGATTGGCTACAGTGCACAGCTGCACCAGATTCTGAGTGCACCAGTTTTAGTAAATATCCCCCAGAGTGACAGACAGATAAGCTTGTTACGATGCTGCTTCTGCTTCACTATGAGTAACAAAGCTTGGAGTGGGCTCATGATGGTTAGTGGGTTGAATGATGCTAACTGTCATTCAACCCAGAAGACTGAGGACATCTTTTGCGGTAAAATAAGTACTGCAGGGGAGAACTGCAATGGAGCAAAACTTTTATTAAATTTTAAAAGTGTTTTTATTTCTAGCTTATTGTAGGAGGTCCTCTTTAATTTTAATATGGAACTATGTTAATTGCTATTGAAAACTTGCCCGCTTTTTGTGCTAGTTTTATTATCTTGTCAAAAAGCCCTAGAAAAGCCCTTGTGGGTATAAAAAGACTATTTAAAGAAGACTATCAAATGATGATGATATGAACATAACATGGACAAGACCAAAGTAATGAGGTAAGAAAGACAAAGACACACATCTGAAGATCCAACGTCCTGACCAAGTTGTGGAGCAGATGACTCTTTAAGAAATCTGAGCACAAAAGCCTGACCACATCTGAAGACACAGATAGGCTTGGCATCCCTGCCAAACTTCTATATTGCGTACATGACAAAACAGATTCATTTTAATTATAAATGAATGACAATTTTTAGATTTTAGCAGGGAATGCACATCTCTACACAAGCCATTTCATTTTTAACATGAAAAACCAATGGTTTTATCATGTTAAAGTTGTAGACAAAGCTAAAGAAGGTTGTATACGCAAATTGTAACA
This sequence comes from Aquarana catesbeiana, assembly GCF_042186555.1. NCBI lineage: Eukaryota > Metazoa > Chordata > Amphibia > Anura > Ranidae > Aquarana > Aquarana catesbeiana. The sequence continues at coordinate 207,021,958 of NC_133335.1, forward strand.
AATGTGGCCAGCTTAGAACAGTACAGTCTTCTAGTGCATGAATAGCTATAGCAGCTGTTACTAGAATATTTTTCAATATCAGATTATTAGGCTTTGTAAGCGAGTACCTGTCATCAGTAAAGGAACTAAATCTTCTGTTACTTTTCATCTTTTTTTTAGTCAAAGAGATCCCAATTCATGTGAAATACTCTGAATATGAAAAAGCTTTGACAACAGATTCTATGATCAAGGTGACAGCAGTGTGTCAAGTTGAAGGCTGGGGTGATCTAATGGTGGAAGGTATTATTACATTGAAGAAACCAAATCTCATAGTTCAGGTGATTTTCCTTTTTTTTACACTTGTAAACATGTTTTAAAATTCTGAATCAGTCTTAGTTTAAGAAATTTAGCAATTCGTTTTTTATGAACAAGCCATTTATACTTTTTTTATGTTGTACACTATGCCCACCTCTCCTAACTACAGTATGTGTGTTTATTTTTCCAATGAATGCAAAGTGTTCTTTGGTTGAAGAAGGTGGAGATTGTGATATCACTATCCTGCCTCTCCACCTCATCCGTCTCATTGAGAAAATGTAAAGTGTTCTCTGCATGGACACGGCTTGGCATGGCCAAGCGAGCAACCACCTGTGTTCACAATGCAACAGCCACTCAGCACAGGATCCAGAAGAAAGTGGAGATCACTGTTGTAGGGGTGTTTACTACAGTGATTTCCAGTTTCTAGAGGGATGCTACAGGTATGGTACATTCATAGTTGCACTGGTCCAAGCTGGGCCAATGTAATATGGTACAAAATATCCATATCTGGATTTAAAGTGGTTGTAAACCCTCACATATACCCAGGGAAGTGAATAGCCTCAGATGATACACAGAGATAAAACAAATCCCCTTACATATGATTTACTTGTATATCTACTGTCTTCAGCTCTCTACACTCATTAGAAAGTGCACATCATGTTAAAACATTTTCTTCCTCTTACAGCAGCACATAGGGGTGGATGTGGAGAATAGGCCTACACTGTATGTGAGCTGATTAGAGGAAAGGAACTGAAGGAACTGAAGGAACATATAGAGCTGTAGTGTGAATAGACAAGCTCAGTGCTAATCTCCCTCTAAGCTTCCGCCTGTCCCAAATTTTCAGCTCATGTTATCTCATGTGTCAGACAATTTCTCAGAAGTGACACATGCTAATAACAAAGGAACAAAGCACCAGAGAGAAACAGCCTTTAGAGCTTTGGATAGAGAAAAGTAGACATTACAGATATATTTGCTTGGTTCAACTATCATGAATGGGGTTTACAACCACTTTATCTTGACTGGCTCCGGAGGTTTCACAGACAAAATCATTCTTTGTTTCTATTATGCAGGAAAATAACAAAGAAAATAGACTGAAGTGAGCACAGCTTTAATTGGCCAAATTAACATTTTAGTGTTTGGTCAATTGAACCCATCATCTCAGCATTCTTTATTGTATGCTGGACCCAGGTTTTTTTCTTTAGCTTTTTGTTGTATTTAGTAAATATTTTCATCTGTGCTATTGTAACTTTTGCCCTCTCATCTGTCAGGCTATTGGACCAGTCGAGGTGGGCAAATCAACAGCTATTGAAGTTAAATTTACAAATCCTCTGCATCTCCCAGTAAATAATTGTGTGCTCACAGCAGAGGGTAGTGGTTTAACAGAACATGTAGTAAAGAAGAGGTGAGTACTATATAGCAGATGAAAAATGTTTTGGGTTTTTTTGGTAATCATTTACACTGCTACAATTGCTAGCAAAAAATCTACGTATTTATACATAAACAAATAGAACCAATAGTTTTGTTTGGTTTAGGCTACATAAGTAGCATGTAGTAATTAATGTCACTTAATTGCATAGTGCTTCAATGATGTGTGATTGATTTCTGCTTTATACTACCTGTAACATAATAGGAAGCTGTTTGTCCCAGCAATCCACTCTTTACAATTAGAGCGAACCAGAACTCAAAAAGTGAAGGTTTGCCCACCTGATAGGGAAAATCTAGAAATGTTAAAAGTGTCTAATCAGTATTATGAAAGATTTTGTCATTTGTATTATACCCTTCTTAAGAAAAAGTGCATTTCCTATGCTTAGGCAATATTGGGCCTTGAGCCTCATACAATAGATGTATATCTGCAGTGGTATATAATCTAAGGCACTGTTGCCTGTGCTAGTCTCATGGGATTTGGAGTGAAATTAAAGTAGAACTATAGGCACAACCTTTTTTTTTTTTTTTTTTTTTTTTACTTTTGGATAGCTTACGGGAAGGTTATAACTCCTGTGTCTTCCATTGGGGAGATTTCCTTTTACTTCCTGTCCCATAGTCAAACACGAAGTGAGAGGAAATTCCTGCAAATTAAGGGAATTCATTGAGGACCCCCAGGTCACCAGAACCAGTGTCCCCGTTGAAAGAGTTCCCCTCTATTTTTCTGGGGACAACCCAAACATTGGGATTTTCTTTTACTTTCCATTTTATTGATAATGGTAAACAGGACAAATAGAGAGGGTGAATCCTCCACTCTATCCAAAACTAAAAAAAAGTTTTGTCTTTAGTAACACTTTAATAATGTCACTACTGTGCTGCTCCCTGTTCAGTTTGCTGGAGAGGAAGCTATACATGGGGACTTAAGTACAAGGATCTCCCTGCTTTTTCTTCATCCAGTCTATGGGTCTGTGCTTACTGATTCTTACCTGCTGCTTCTTAAATATTCCCTTCCCAGTCAGCAGATCATCATGAGGTAGGACAGCTTTGTTCTCCTTTGCCCTGCCTCTACCATGATGACTGTCTCCACACATGGTAGGTCAGCAATATAAAAAAGATCAGCTGCAGGTGGACCACAGGCAATACAGGTGACAAGTCCTTTGCCCCTGCTTCTCTCTTTTGGTGACTGCAGCTAACTGAGTAACTGAGCATCTAAAGATGTGTGTGTAGATCTAGCATAAATATTGATGGCAGTTTTTCCACATTTTCTTTCCTTCAATACTTACCCTCATCAATGAGATACAACAGCAGCTATACTCTTAAGCCCCATACACACTATAACAAAATTGGGCAAACATATTCATTCGAGGAATGATTGTACAATTTTCTGATAGTGTGTACACAACTTTCAACAGCCGATTCTGACCTTCCGAATGAAAATTTCTGAAGGGACAAACGCCGACATTTTTCCTGTACAGGAACAGAACAAACGTTTAATGTGTACCATTTTCTTTTGATTTTCGTATGAGAAATATCAGATACAAAAGACTGCGCATGATCAGAACAACAAATAACAAAATAAAAGGTCGTATGAGAATTTTCATACATTTTTTCTATCCTTGGTTCCGACTTCCTGGGAAACTTTTTGGAATGGGTCCAGAGACTCCAGCTAATTAAAGCGGAGTTCCACCCAAAAATGGAACTTCCGCTTTAAGTACTCCCCCTGACATGCCACAATTGGCATGTCATTTTTTTGGCTGGGTACCTGGTTTGGAGTGGGACTTCCTGTCCCACTTCCTCCTTCCGGGCTTCTAACCACCTAGGTGATTCCTAGGCGGCCCCTCCCTCCCGGCAATGTTCTGGGACACGTGACAGGTCCCAGAACATTGCCTGGCCATTGACGAAGCACAGTGCAGCTCGCGCATGCATAGTGCGCGGCTCGCGCATGTGCAGTGTGTGCCCGGCTGTGAAGCCGCAAACTGTCACAGCCGGGTGCCCACACTCTCAATGTCGGCGCCGGCAGAGAGGAGGGGGAGAGAACAGAGGCTTCGAGCGGCCGCATCGCTGGACCATGGGACAGGTAAGCGTCTGTTTATTATGCCTGAATTTGGCCCTGAAATGGAGCCAAAGACGCACAGCGTTTCTGTGCAGTGCGCTCCGCAGCCGCAACGGAGATATGTGAACCGGCTCCAAAGGGAGCCGGTCACATTCTCCTGCTATGCGACTTGGATGCGGGGAAACCCGCATCTAATTCGCATAGGTGTGAACCCGGCCTAATCTAAAAGAAACTGTGGAACTCCGCTTTAATGCAATTGCTGGGTCAAGGTTGCATGAAGCTCCCTTTGGCCTGCCTGCCAGTTTACTGATTGGAGTAATACATCAGCATCACTACTCCCAGTGACTCAGTGGGTCGTAGTTGAGGCTTATGCTTTGCACTGCAGGTGGAATGCCGGGAGGAGGTATTGGCTGTCCTTTCTTCTTCTCCTCTTTCACCTACTGTATCTCTGGCCGTTAAGAGATTTGTGCATGTAGAGGGAGGAGAATGAAGAATGTGTGAAGTTTTGGGTACCTTGATTTTATTAAAGGACAACTGGATCTTAACTAGGAGTTATTACGGATGTACAGTATGTAGATAATTGAATTTTGATTAAAACGAAGAGAACAGGGCAAAGGTGTCAAGAAAGGAGAGGGTCTACTCTCTACACTAGCACAAGCTTCTCATTTAAAAAAAGCCATACATGCCAGGTCTTTGTCCATCTTTGAACCATGCCTATTTGTATATCTGAGCCAATCACACCCTTGATCCATCATTAAGAAAGACTTGTCCAGTAGGTCATAAAAGCTTATCATTGTCCTTGGCCTCAGGCTTTGGCTTGCTTTGTTGAGAAAATACACCGGAAATTCTGATCATCGCTATTTGTTTCCAGCAGGGCTATGTGTTACCAATAAATACAGAGAGGGTCATGCTATAATTATTCAAAGTGGCTTTCCCATTAAAAGAACAGTCAGTGGCCCTGCCTGCCTAGTCAGCATTTGTTAGCTCCTTTATGATCTCTTGAATCTACACAGCTAACGGTGGTTAGTTATGTTATATGTTAGTTTTACAACAAAGCTGCATGGAGATGAGATTTATCAACTCCAACAACAATGTCTACTATCCATGTCAGTATTTTGTTATGGTTTCCCATTTGTTGACTGCCAGTATATTGTTACGGTTGCCCATTTGTTGTTTGCCCACTTATCACATGTTGTTTTCTCACTTAACATCACAATTGCCCCTTTGCTGCCCGTGTATTGCGGTAAATGACGGTTTGTTGCCCACATTGTTTACTGTGTATTGCCACTATTGTTTGTTGCCCGTGTATTTTCAGGTTTTTCATTTTTTTTACACACTGTTTTCCATTGGCATATCAAACAATGCCACAAAATCTTCCAGTATTTTGGCCATGACTCTAATTTGGCATCACTCAATGCCCACCCTTGCGGAGTTTCAGGCTGATAGGCATACAAATGTGTGTTATGTTAAAGCGGGATTCCGGCCAGGGAAATTTTTTTTTTAAAGTCAGCAGCTACAAACACTGTAGCTGCTGACTTTAAATAAGTACACTTACTTGTCCTGGGTACCCGCGATGTCAGCCGCCCGACGCCGACCCGTCCCTCGGCTCTCGGGTCCCGGCACCGCCATCCTAACTAAGGGAAACAGGCAGTGGAGCCTTGTGGCTTCACTGGCAGTTTCCTACTGCGCACGCGCGAGCGGCGCTCTGTGAATGCCCCCGTGGTTTTCTGGGAACACACACAGTTCCCAGAAGGCAATGGGGCCACTCACCAAGGAACAGGACACGCCGCAGAATAGGAAGAGGCAGATTAGTAAGACTGCCTAGCAACAAGGGTTTAGGTAAGTTTAAACTTTTTTTTTTTTTTCAAATGTTTTTTTTTTTTTTAGGATTTTTGGTGCAATTTTTTTTTTCAGGGTGGCCCTCCACTTTAAGGAGGCAGTAACTACAATTAGGCTACGTTCACCTTTTTTCCCCTAACATCCAGCTCCGTATGTATGTAACAAAATACCATTAATGTACCTCAGTTGCAGAAAAATAAATGCTCTCTTTAATTTGTAGAACAAAGCCTTACCTTAGCCCTTGCTGTGTTCCATAAAAAAACTTAATGAGTTCCTGGTATGTAGATTTAGGACATAGAAACCAGTAAGACCCCTTTCACACTTTAGGCATTTTTCAGGCGCTAAAGGGCTAAAAATAGCGCCTGTAAAATGCCTAAAAAAATGCCTCCCCTGCAACCCCAGTGTGAAAGCCCTCAGGCTTTCACACTGGGGCAGTGCTCTTGCAGGATGCTAGAAAAAGCAGCAAGCAGCATCTTTGGAGTGGTTTAGGAGCTGCGTATACACCGCTCCTCTACCGCCCCTACCCATTGAAATGAATTGGCACCGCTGCCGAAGCGCCTGCAAATCGTTTGTTTTGGCAGCGGCGCTTTTTGGGCGCATTTAACCCTTTCTTCAGCCGCTAGCGGGGGTAAAAGCACCCCGCTAGTGGCCGAAAAGCGCTGCTAAAACGGCGGTAAAGCGCCGCTAAAACTAGAGGCACTTTAACGCTAATGTGGCCACGCTGATAGTGTGAAAGGGCTCTAAGACACAGGAAGCAGTTTACCAGCACACACCCTGCAACTAGATTTGCACAGCATCCTGGGATCCCTCCATCCGTGCATTTGCCTAGCTTGTCAATGTAAGCTGCCACAGCTACTATGTTTGCATGGTATCCCCAGCCTCCCTCCGGACAGGCCTGGGATGCATGCTAAACTCTGTGGGGCCACGGGTTGGAAGCTGCTGATGTAGTACAAGGGCCTGCCTGATTGGATACAGAGTAAATGGATAAATAGGTGGGTCATCCTATTCCATAGTTTTGGTAAATCTAAAGGAAACTGTACAGAGATTGTACAATCAGATTGTATAGTGTATGACCACCTTTATACACCTAAAACGAATTAGTCAAGCTTTAATGGCAACCCAAACACAGAAACACACATTTTGTGACGTGAAAAAAATAAGCAAAAAATGCAGCAAAACGCACAGTAAAAAACTTGCAACCCGCAACCCGCTGAAATGGCCCATGAGCTACTTTGCCACGTGTATTGCAGGCCATTGCCCATGCCCATTGCCCAAACACCACCAGGACCAAACTGTGCCAGCATCGCTCACACTCCCTTTCCTCTGTTAGAGAGTATTTCAGTGTAAATTGATGTAACCAGTTTGCCATCTAGTGACTGCAATGTCTGCATGTAAGGCTGTCACTGCATTTTTCTGGCTTAAGCTACATTATCACAACAGGGGCGTACTGACAGGGTTCTCAAGGGTCACCATTGCCACCTGGCCTCCTGCTCCAGGGGGCCCTTGCGGCCCCCCTGTATTCCTGGATAGGAGGGTGGAGGGGTGGTTGCATGTAGAGGAACTGATCCCTCCATGCAGCTGCAGAATGCCTGCTTCTCCTCCTCTCCCTCCTGCAGACATTCATTGGCTGCAGGAGGGAAATGAAGGGCATTAATTCCTCCACATGCTTTTCCCACCGCCTCCCTATCCCTGCCCTGCTGCCCCTGTGTGCTTACCTGCCCCCCCCCCCCCCACCCTTTGCAGAGCTGCTGGGTTCCCCCTCCCGCCGGCTGCTGCGGGGGATCTGTCAGGAAGGAGAGCGTGGAAGGAGCTGGTAAATCTGTTATTCCTGTTCATTCATTCTGTGCAGCTGAGACTGCAGAGAAAGGGACTGATGAATCTGTCCTTAGTTCCTTTTCTCTGTCCCAAAAGGGGTCCTAAAAAATATGTAAAAAATAATAAAAAGGAAAATTGTAAAAAAATACAAATAAAATGGTAAACAATAATAATAACAAAATATAACAAACAAAAATAAAAACTACTGACACCAGTGGCAGAACTATCATGGTCGCAAAGGTCATACTTGAGACTGGGCTCTGGTGTTCTGCCACCATGAAGGGACCCCAAGATGGCAGAAAATTGGCCTGCTGCTCGACCGTAATAAAGGGTCTCACAGTGGGAGTAAAGGGCCCCAGGATCAAGGCCTCGGACCGGAGGCAGGGGGGCCCTTCATAGTTGCACCAGGGCCCTGAAGGTTCTAGTTATGCCTCTGGATCACAGCATCACAAGTATTACTTAATCTGGCCATACACTAGCGGAATTTTGATTGAAAATTTTCATTTTAAGTTTGTGTCATTTTCTAATCATTAGTGAGGTCCAATTGATGTTTTCTTTTGACTGAAGTGAAGATAAAATGTGAAAAGGCAGGACAGAATTCTTTTTCTTGCATGAACAAATTTCTAACAGTGAATGTGGTTTTCATTTGGGAAAGTCCATTTATTCCAAAATCAAATATTAGAAGAAAACTATTTTTGAAGTCAAATCAAACAACATTCGTCATGCCAATCAATATATGGATGAGAATTTTCATAGAAAGGCCATAACACAACCTGTTATGAGACATTACACAACATGCCACATAGGTTGGACTTGATGGATTTGTGTCTTTTTTCAACCTCACCTACTATGTAACTACTTGTCTGCTTAATTATATTATTATCTGTTTATCGTTACAGTGTTGGTACCTTGGAACCCGGAAAAACGATGACTGTTACTATGGACATCAAGCCTTTTGCATCCGGACACAAACATTTGTTATTCAATTTATCAAGTGACAGATATAAGGATATTAAGGAATTTGTAGCTCTGTCAGTGTCAGAACTTGCTTCATAACTTTGGCTGCAATAACAGCTTTTTTGTTTTATTTATTTTTTTCAGAACCCACTGGTAGTTAGTTATTCTCTGAAAATAAAGAGATCATTTACTTTATTAGATGTCATTTCTGTTATATACAGTGGGGACGGAAAGTATTCAGACCCCCTTAAATTTTTCACCCTTTGTTATATTGCAGCCATTTGTTAAAATCATTTAAGTTCATTTTTTTCCTCATTAATGTACACACAGCACCCCATATTGCCAGAAAAACACAGAATTGTTGACATTTTTGCAGATATATTAAAAAAGAAAAACTGAAATATCACATGGTCCTAAGTATTCAGACCCTTTGCTGTGACACTCATATATTTAACTCAGGTGCTGTCCATTTCTTCTGATCATCCTTGAGATGGTTCTTCTACACCAGGGATATGCAATTAGCGGACCTCCAGCTGTTGCAAAACTACAAGTCCCATCATGCCTCTGCCTCTGGGTGTCATGCTTGTGGCTGTCAGAGTCTTGCTATGCCTCATGGGACTTGTAGTTCTGCAGCAGCTGGAGGTCCGCTAATTGCATATCACTGTTTTACACCTTCATTTGAGTCCAGCTGTGTTTGATTATACTGATTGGAGTTGATTAGGAAAGCCACACACCTGTCTATATAAGACCTTACAGCTCAAAGTGCATGTCAGAACAAATGAGAATCATGAGGTCAAAGGAACTGCCTAAAGAGCTCAGAGACAAAATTGTGGCAATTTTAGCAAATGGCTGCAATATAACAAAGAGTGAAAAATTTAAAGGGGGCCTGAATACTTTCCGTCCCCACTGTATACTTGTACTTGTTCCTTTAATGTATAATTTGTTTGATTAAAAAAATGGAACATGTAATATATTTTGCTTTTAGATTCGTTAATATAATTTTATTAAAAAGCAAAACATTTAGTGTTACAAAAAGAAAAATAACCGCACCTGCAGAAAATGCTACCTGGAACTACACTTGCAAAAATACAGCAAATTTCTGTTATCAATACTGATAAATGTCAAAATAAAATTTGAAAATTTTCACTTTCAGATTCTCAAGTTATCTTAACCTTTTATCGTTTTACTTTTATAATAAACTGAAATTGTAAACATGTAACCATAATCTTAACAATCAGTAAAAGATGTTTAAAACAAGCCATCAATGACCCCTGCAGCTGCAGATACATAGGAGCAATTCCTCTCCAAATGCTTAAAGTACAGTATACTGTATATCAGGGGTCAGCAACCTTTTTACACTTAGGGGCCGGATTCAATGTATGTGAATGCATGGAGGGCCGCATTCACCTGCTAATAAATAAAGATAATAATAATCCTAGCATAGTAATAATAACAGTACAGGTTTAAGTCACTTTAAGGTGATTCACGAATACAATACCAGTTTACCCTGAGGGAGCATGCGCTGGGGATTCAGATTTTACTGCCCCTTCCACCATCCTGGCACCCAAGTGTGGCTGACGCCAGTCTTGCCAGCCAGCTTGGTCTGGAGACGGGGTTCCTGTCCCTAGGGAAAAGGGGTCCCCGTCCCTAGGGGAGATGGGGGCCTTGTCCCCAGGGGTTGTCATGGCTGGGATACATAAAAATGTTCATAATTCATGAAACACTCAGTCAAGGAGTTATCATCCCAGAAGAAGCATTCCCCCACCAGAGGAAAGGTTGATTGGATTATCCTCTCCAGTAGAGGGTGAAGTTCAATAAATAAGCCCTTATGTTGAAACAGAATAACCTGAACAATGGTACCACTTTACACGAAACCAACTGACAATGAAATTACCTGGTGTTTTGGGATCAGAATATCAGAAGGGTGAGATTGTCTCTTCAGTAAGAACCTAGTGTCGACTGAGCTTTTGCCCAGAACAATTGTGTAGACACACAGTTAATTATACACAAATAGCCCAGTTTCAGCTCAAACAGAAACTACTATATATATATATATATATATATATATATATAAAATTACTATGTTGCATTTTGTAAGAATCAATGTATACTGGAGTCATCCATATATTTGACAAGGACTTGAAACCAGTCTTTTATGGTTAAAAGATTGTGTTGTTTGATTCCATAAATCTCTGCCAGTCCCAATATATTTGGTTAGGTATAAATTTCTTATAGCCGGCAAAGTAAATGAGGTGGGGACAGCATATAACAGGACTTGAAGGCAAGCAATCACCATATTATCTTAACATGAAACATATTAAAACACATTTCATAATAATACTAGACACCATATTCTGATTACACATTTACCATGATCACAAATGGGTGGGTGAGAATTAGGGAGGTTATCTCCCATATTTTGATCCATCCAATGACGAGATGGTAAACATTAGGTGGGAAGGTGACAATCCAACAATGGCATTGCACCCTACAAAAGCAGAAACACACAGGATTCAAGAGACAGAGGACCACACATCCACACGCTGACATACACTCTCTGGACGAACACAAGCTTGGTGATAAGTGACCGTTCCCCATTTTGTTGGATGTTGCTGTTAGGATGAATCGAATATACACCTTTCCCTTTTTAAACAGTGGTGAGATACGGACCATATACAGTATCTCACAAAAGTGAGTACACCCCTCACATTTTTGTAAATATTTTAATATATCTTTTCATGTGACAACACTGAAGAAATGACACTTTGCTACAATGTAAAGTAGTGAGTGTACAGCTTGTATAACAGTGTTAATTTGCTGTCCCCTCAAAATAACTCAACAGAAAGCCATTAATGTCTAAACCACTGGCAACAAAAGTGAGTACACCCCTAAGTGAAAATGTCCAAATAGGGCCCAAAGTGTCAATATTTTGTGTGGCCACCATTATTTTCCAGCACTGCCTTAACCCTCTTGGGCATGGAGTTCACCAGAGCTTCACAGGTTGCCACTGGAGTCCTCTTCCACTCCTCCATGACCACATCACGGAGCTGGCGGATGTTAGAGACCTTGCGCTCCTCCACCTTCCTTTTGAGGATGCCCCACAGCTGCCCAATAGGGTTTAGGTCTGGAGACATGCTTGGACAGTCCATCCCCTTTACCCTCAGCTTCTTTAGCAAGGCAGTGGTCATCCTGGAGGTGTTTTGGGTCGTTATCATGTTGGAATACTGGCCTGCGGCCCAGTCTCCAAAGGGAGGGGATCATGCTCTGCTTCAGTATGTCACAGTACATGTTGGTATTTATGGTTCCCTCAATGAACTGTAGCTCCCCAGTGCCGGCAGCACTCATGCAGCCCCAGACCATGACACTCCCACCACCATGCTTTACTGTAGGCAAGACACACTTGTCTTTGTACTCCTCACCTGGTTGCTGCCACACATGCTTGACAGCATCTGAACCAAATAAGTTTATCTTGGTCTCACCAGACCACAGGACATGGTTCCAGTAATCCATGTCCTTAGTCTGCTTGTCTTCAGCAAACTGTTTGCAGGCTTTCTTGTGCATCATCTTTAGAAGAGGTTTCCTTCTGAGACAACAGCCATGCAGACCAATTTGATGCAGTGTGCAGCGAATGGTCTGAGCACTGACAGGCTGACCCCCCACCCCCTCAACTTCTCCAGCAATGCTGGCAGCACTCATACATTTTTTTCCCAAAGACAACCTCTGGATATGACGCTGAGCACGTTCACTCAACTTCTTTAGGCAACCATGGCGAGGCCTGTTCTGAGTGGAATCTGTCCTGTTAAACTGCTGTATGGTCTTGGCCACCGTGCTGCAGCTCAGTTTCAGGGTCTTGGCAATCTTCTTATAGCCTAGGCCAACTTTATGTAGAGCAACAATTCTTTTTTCAGATCCTCAGAGAGTTTTTTGCCATGAGGTGCCATGTTGAACTTCCAGTAAATAGTATCAGACAGTGAGATAACACCAAATTTAACACACCTGCTCCCCATTCACACCTGAGACCTTGTAACACTAACGAGTCACATGACACCGGAGAGGGAAAATGGTTAATTGGGCCCAATTTGGGCATTTTCTCTTAGGGGTGTACTCACTTTTGTTGCCAGCGGTTTAGACATTAATGGCTGTGTGTTGAGTTATTTTGAGGGGACAGCAAATTTACACTGTTATACAAGCTGTACACTCACTACTTTACATTGTAGCAAAGTGTAATTTCTTCAGTGTTGTCACATGAAAAGATATAGTAAAATATTTGCAAAAATGTGAGGGGTGTACTCACTTTTGTGAGATACTGTAAATATTAATCAACTTTTTCTTCCCAAAATTATAGGAATTGTATTTTACTGTTTATACTTTAATCTCATCAAGTACTGTGTAAAGGGTAGTTTAGTATTTAATAATTGTCCCACATTATTTGTCTTGCTGTGTGTTGAAGCCGTGTCTGGGTGAAATTTAAGATCTCTCTGTATTGCAACTAATTTGGCTATTGTGGTCCCATGGATATTACTTATTGCCCAACCCAATCTGGTAGCCCTGTTAAATTAAGACTTCTTTCAAATTGATAATATCTATGTGTTGGCTCCTCAAGACATATTTTCGGCCTTTCTTCCAGCCAGAGAGAGTCAGAAAAGTGTCTTCCGAGTGGCAAGAGATATTGTGTTTTTGAATTAAAGGTGCGGTTAACCACACCCTTTTAACATAGTCGGTTGGGGCTACCGTAGGGTTATTTTTCAAATATTAAGGAAAATTGTTTTATTGTTGTGTTGCTGTCTTTAGTAATGTGTGTGAAATATTAATCACCAGAAATTCGTTTTTTGTATGAAGTTGTATGACTATACTTGTATATTACATATATATATACAAATGGGCGCCAATGCTAATGTGGCGCACGCACACGTGCGCACACATGCGCGCACACATGTGCGCATGCGCATAGGCATTCGCCTGAGCCCGCGGATCTGCCTGTCAGGAGGGACATCATTGGTATTGTGCCCACGCATGAGCAATGGCCTCTGTTTCTGCACACTTGCTCTGCTATGGCCAGCGAGTCCCTGACAATAGGTGTCAAATGGAGTTTTCACCCTACAAAACTGTTACTGCTGCCAAAGCTGCAGCCTACAATTTAAAATGTGGCCATAATCAGTGTCCCACATAATTTGGCCGCATTGAAAAGCGCTTACTTTCTGTCTGAAAAGGACCCTATCCGAACCTGCCAGAATTTAAGACTCTATTTTATGAAGCATTGTCTGCTTCTATAAAATTGGAGCTGGCAAGGGATTTTAAAAAGGGACGTTCCCTGGATTGGTTAGTCAGAGAGAGTGATCACATATACTCAATCCAGCAATCTAGTGAAGGTGGGGTGAAAAGAGAAGCCAAACCCAACTCTAAAACCGCAGCAGCCACGACTGTGACTCCTCAACCCCTCGGTCTGCTAACAGAGAGAAAATCATATGCTGAGGCAGTCCTAGATGGGAAACCCACAGGACCTCCCGGAGTTACGCCCCAGCCACAGCAGATGATGGGGGACAGACAGAGGTTGCAAGGTTACGGTAGTGAGGGTGAAAGGGGCCCCGGGCACAGAAATGGCCAGAGGGGATATCCACAGGGGTCCCAGAACAACCAACATTCAAATTTGAATCAAGATCCCAATTTTAATAGGTACCTCCTACTTTAACAGGAACCCTAATTTTGACAGAAACCCTAATTTTAACAGAGACCCCAACTTACAAGGGTACCCACACTTTAACAGAGACCCCAACTTCATACCCTCACTTTAACAGAAACCCCAACTTCCATGGGCACCCCGGTTATTACAGAAACCCCAACTTTAACTGAGACTCCAACTTTATAAGAGACACATAGCGGAGGAGAGCAAAAAAAATCCCAAGAAATTCTTTAAGTATGTAAACGGTAAAAAAGGGAGCACAGACCATACTGGCCCCATAAAGAATGAGGAAGGACATCTGGTTACAAAGGATGGGGAGATGGCGAAGGTATTGAATTTATTCTTCTCCTCAGTCTTCACGAGGGAATTGGGGGGCTTCAGTAACCAAAACTGCAGTTTTTATCCTCAGGACACATCACAGGAAGCACCTCCATTGTTAACAGAGGACAGAATTAAAATTAGACTTGAGAAACTTAACATTAATAAATCACCGGGACCAGATGGCTTGCACCCGAGGGTACTTAGGGAACTCAGTAAATTGCCAATGTAGCACCAATATTTAAAAAGGGCCCAAAATACAGTCAGGTCCATAAATATTGGGACATCTACACAAATTTACATTTACATCCAAATCAGGTGAACGGTGTAGGAATTACAACAGTTTGTATATGTGCCTCCCACTTTTTAAGGGACCAAAAGTAATGGGACAATTGGCTGCTCAGCTGTTCCATGGCCAGGTGTGTATTATTCCCTCATTATCCCATTTACAAGGAGCAGATAAAAGGTCCAGAGTTCATTTCAAGTGTTCTATTTGCATTTGGAATCTGTTGCTGTCAACTCTCAATATGAGATCCAAAGAGCTGTCACTATCAGTGAAGCAAGCCATCATTTGGCTGAAAAAACAAAACAAACCCATCAGAGAGATAGCAAAAACATTAGTGTGGCCAAATCAACTGTTTGGAACATCCTTAAAAAGAAAGAATGCACCGGTTAGCTCAGCAACACCAAAAGACCCGGAAGAGCATGGAAAACAACTGTGGTGGATGACCGAAGAATTCTTTCCCTGGTGAAGAAAACACCCTTCACAACAGTTGGCCAGATCAAGAACACTCTCCAGGAGGTAGGTGTATGTGTGTCAAAGTCAACAATCAAGAGAAGACTTCACCAGAGTGAATACAGAAGTTTCACCACAAGATGTAAACCATTGGTGAGCCTCAAAAATAGGAAGGCCAGATTAGAGTTTGCCAAACAACATCTAATAAAGCCTTCACAGTTCTGGAACAACATCCTATGGACAGATGAGACCAAGATCAACTTGTACCAGAGTGATGGGAAGAGAAGAGTATGGAGAAAGGAAGGAACTGCTCATGATCCAAAGCATACCACCTCATCAGTGAAGCATGGTGGTGGTAGTGTCATGGCGTGGGCATGTATGGCTGCCAATGGAACTGTATTTATTGATTATGTGACTGCTGACAAAAGCAGCAGGATGAATTCTGAAGTGTTTCGGGCAATATTATCTGCTCATATTCAGCAAAATGCTTCAGAACTCATTGGAGGGCGCTTCACAGTGCA
Source organism: Aquarana catesbeiana (assembly GCF_042186555.1). Lineage (NCBI taxonomy): Eukaryota > Metazoa > Chordata > Amphibia > Anura > Ranidae > Aquarana > Aquarana catesbeiana. The sequence continues at coordinate 207,037,593 of NC_133335.1, forward strand.
GATGGACAATGACCCGAAGCATACTGCGAAAGCAACCAAAGAGTTGTTTAAGGGAAAGAAGTGGAATGTTATGCAATGGCCAAGTCAATCACCTGACCTGAATCCGATTGAGCATGCATTTCACTTGCTGAAGACAAAACTGAAGGGAAAATGCCCCAAGAACAAGCAGGAACTGAAGACAGTTGCAGTAGAGCCCTGACAGAGCATCACCAGGGATGAAGACCAGCGTCTGGTGATGTCTATGTGTTCCAGACTTCAGGCTGTAATTGACTGCAAAGGATTTGCAACCAAGTATTAAAAAGTGAAAGTTTGATGGATGATTGTTAATCTGTCCCATTACTTTTGGTCCCTTAAAAAGTGGGAGGCACATATACAAACTGTTGTAATTCCTACACCATTCACCTGATTTGGATGTAAATACCCTCAAATTAAAACTGAAAGTCTGCAATTAAAGCAAATCTTGTTTGTTTCATTTCAAATCCATTGTGGTAGTGTAAAGAGCCAAAACGATTAGAATTGTGTCGATGTCCCAATATTTATGGACCTGACTGTACATCCCTGGGAATTACAGACCAGTTAGCCTAGCATCAATAGTATGTAAAATCTTGGAGGGGATGATAAGGGACTATATACAAGATTTTAGTAATGAGAATGTTATCATTAGCAGTAATCAGCATGGATTCATTAAGAATTGTTCTTGCCAAACCAATCTACTAACCTTCTATGAGGAGGTGAGTTGCCAGCTAGATAAAGGAAGGCCCATCGACATGGTATATCTGGATTTTGCAAAAGCATTTGACACAGTTCCCCATAAACATTTGCTGTACAAAATAAGGTCTGTTGGCATGGACCATAGGGTGAGTACATGGATTGAAAACTGGCTACAAGAGTTCAGAGGGTGGGGACAAATGGGGAGTACTCTGAATGGTCAGGGGTGGGTAGTGGGGTCCCCCCAGGGTTCTGTGCTGGGACCAATCCTGTTTAATTTGTTTGTAAACAACCTGGAGGATGGGATAAACAGACAGTTCAATCTCTGTATTTGCAGACAATTCTAAGCTAAGCAGAGCAATAACTTCCCCGAAGGATGTGGAAACCTTGCAAAAAGATCTGAACAAATTAATAGGGTGGGCAACTACATGGCAAATGAGGATTAATGTCGAAAAATGTAAAATAATGATTTGAGTGGCAAAAATATGAGTGCAATCAATACACTGGGGGGAGAACCTCTGGGGGAATCTAGGATGGTAAAGGACCTAGGGGTCCTAGTAGATGATAGGCTCAGCAATGGCATGCAATGCCAAGCTGCTGCTAACAAAGCAAACAGAATATTGGCATGCATTAAAAAGGGGATCAATTCCAGAGATAAAAAGATAATTCTCCCGCTCTACAAGACTCTGGTCCGGCCACACCTAGAATCTGCTGTCCAGTTCTGGGCACCAGTCCTCAGGAAGGATGTACTGGAAATGGAGCGAGTACAAAGAAGGGCAACAAAGCTAATAAAGGGTCTGGAGGATATTAGTTATGTGGAAAGATTGCGAGCACTGAACTTATTCTCTCTGGAGAAGAGACGCTTGAGAGGGGATATGATTTCAATATACAAATACCGTACTGGTGAACCCATAATAGGAATAAAACTTTTTCGCAGAAGAGAGTTTAACAAGACTCATGGCCACTCATTAAAATTAGAAGAAAAGAGGTTTAACCTTAAACTACATAGAGGGTTCTTTACTGTAAGAGCAGCAAGGATGCGGAATTCCCTTCCACAGGCGGTGGTCTCAGCGGGGAGCAGCGATAGTTTCAAGAAACTATTAGATAAGCACCTGAATGACCGCAACATACATACAGGGATATACAATGTAATGCTGACATATAATCACACACATAGGTTGGACTTGATGGACTTGTGTCTTTTTTCAACCTCACCTACTATGTAACTATGTAACCCTTATTTTAATGAAAATCCTGATAATTGTAGGTCACCTCCCAATCAGGAACACGTAAGTAACCCCAGGGTTGGTGTAGCTCCCCAAATTCCTCAAAATCAAAGGGAACCACGGGAACTCCCGAGAGAAAGGCTGCAGCATCAAGACCAGAGGAGTGGTGATGAGTCTGATACATCTGTGCAGTCCCGTCCTGAACATAACCGGGTCAGGCAAAACAGGGCAAATTGCCAAAGTGCCATAGGCCGGCGAATCGAACAGGTAGAGACCCAGATTAATCGAATGTGCGAACAAATGACACACCTGATTAACCAAAAATCTGCTAACCCGTCTTTTTTAAGGGACCACTCCTGTGACCAACTCAGAATGCGTAAAACCCCAGACAGTCTTCCAGCAGGGGACAACCCTGGGTGTGAAGGTGTGATGACAGGAAACACACACCATACCCTTGATATGCCCCTAAACAGGGGGCTCCATCAAAGGGCCAGGTGGAATCAGTGTTGGGTTATTAATTATGCTCATGTTTTTCAGTATCCTTCTAACCCCTCTAATGTAACTGAGCCACTGGGAGTCGTTGTACATGACCAATCAGGTTGGATGCATCCTACTCCTTGTGCTTCCGTCTCGAGTAAGCCCCGCAGGCCATCTTGCAGGAATCATAAGTGCAAAGAAGCTGTGACATGCGGTGAGATAAATGCCAACTGTAAATTATTGGAAAGCCCACAGATCCTCAACCACGCTAATTTCATGTGTGAGTTGACTGAATCTGATGGAAGATATTTTACTACAGTGAGACCTTGGATTGCAAGCATAATTCCAGAAGCATGCTTGTAATCCAAAGCACTTGTATATCAAAGCGAATTTCCCCATAAGAAATAATGGAAACTCAAATGATTTGTCCCGCAACCATTTATTCATAAGTCCTTCAGTTTACAGTCCATAGAAAAAGATTATAGCAATGTGATAGGTTGTGAAACCATAAAATGCCCATCTACAAATGGAAGCCTCCACAAGAGGATTTGAAGAAAAATTCATCAGGAGCTACAGTGTATAAAAGAGAAGAGAGGTGCCTCTAAGTGTAGCAATACAGTTACATTTAATGAAGGTACAACATTTAACAACTTACATAGTTCATAATTAAAAGAGGCACATCTAAGTATGCAGGCATCCGGGGTAAAGTGGTCCACATAGACCATCCTCCGCACCGCCGGCTCTCACCACTGTTATAGGGCGTACACACGGTCGGACTTTGTTCGGACATTCCGACAACAAAATCCTAGGATTTTTTCTGACGGATGTTGGCTCAAACTTGTTTTGTCTACACACGGTCGCACAAAGTTGTCGGAAAATCCGATCGTTCTAAACGTGGTGACGTAAAACACGTACGTCGAGACTATAAACAGGGCAGTGGCCAATAGCTTTCATCTCTTTATTTATTCTGAGCATGCGTGGCACTTTGTCCATCGGATTTGTGTACACACGATCGGAATTTCCGACAACGGATTTTGTTGTCGGAAAATTTTATCTCCTGCTCTCCAACTTTGTGTGTCGGAAAATCCGATGGAAAATGTCCGATGGAGCCCACACACGGTCGGAATTTCCGACAACACGCTCCGATCGGACATTTTCCATCGGAAAATCCGACCGTGTGTACGGGGCATTAGTCTGCAACCGTGACTGGGAATTCTACCCTGCAGTAGAGCGAACTGAAAGCGAGGCTTGAACTGCTCATGAAATTAGGCTATTACCCTATTATTATTTCAAATCTCCCACACCATCATATGATAATTGGAATGGATCTCCTTAAGAGGCTCAACACAATTGTTGACTGTGTTAACCAAATAACGTGGTCACAAGTCAATTCCCCGATTAAATATGAGAGACTTAAAACTCCCCATTCCCAGTAACACTGCCACCTGGTAGAAGAAAGGCCTGGTTCCCTAGAAATCCATTTCAGGCAGGCCCAGATTAAGAGCATCATGGGCCTGGTGCTAAGGATGTTGGTGGGCCTTTTTATGAAAATAAATAAAATGAAAACGCAAACAATTTTTTGTTAAATTTAAATTAGAGAGAGAGAGAGAGAGGGAGAGAGACGGGGAGAGACGGGGAGAGAGAGAGAGAGAGAGAGAGAGAGAGAGAGGGGGAGAGAGAGAGAGAGAGAGAGAGAGAGAGTGAAAGAGAGAGAGAGGGTGGTAGGGTGTGAGTTAGAGAACAGGGTGAAAGAGAGGGGATGAGAGAGAGAGGGGGGTGGGAGTGAGGGGGTGAGTCTGTGGGGGGCACAGCATAGTACATTACGAGGGGGGGGGTATAGCACAGTACATCACATGGTTGGCACAACACATTACATGGTGGATACATGAATACACATGAACAACACATTACATGGGGGGCACTGCAAGGCACATGACATGACATGGTGGGCACAGCGCATTACATGGTGGGCAATGAATGGCACATAACATTACATGGTGGGCACTGCATGGCATAGCACGTTTCATGGTGGGAAATACAACTGCACATTACATGTTAGGAACTGCACATGACATGGTGGGCACTGCAAGGCACAGCATGACATAGTGGGCACTGCACATCACATGAAGGGCAATGCAATGCACAGCACATGACATGGTCAGCACAGCGCATTACATGGTAGGCACTGCAATGTACAGCAAATGACATACTGGACACAGCACATTACATGGGGGGCACTGCAAGGCACATGACATGACATGACATGGTGGGCACAGCACATTACATGGGGGGCACTGCAAGGCATATGACATGACATGGTGGGCACAGCACATTACATGGGGGCACTGCAAGGCACATGACATGACATGGTGGGCACAGAACATTACATGGGGGCACTGCAAGGCACATGACATGACATGGTGGGCACAGAACATTACATGGGGGCACTGCAAGGCACGGGAGATCGTGCCACATTCGCGGGTGTCCGTGAGCCTGCCGTCAAATGCGGGAGTATCCTGCGAATTGCATAATTGTTTTATTATTATACGTGAGGGGAGAGCAAATGGCAGAAAGTGAAGGAGTGGGGAGAGGGGATGATCGGTGTGATTGGGAAGGTGTACAGACTTACATTACATGGAGAGAGGGGGAAGTAAAGTTAGAGGACAGTGACAATAGCATAGCAGGTGCCCCTTCCTCCCCCCAGTCCTGGCCCTGCATGTACGGTACCTTCTCTGTGTGTTTCCAGAGATCCATCTGTGTGCACTGCTGGCTGCCGAGTCTGTCACAGGGAGATGGATGGAAGACATGGACTGCTGCACGGACCTGAGCCTGCCACCGTTCTTCTTCTCCTGCCGATTCCCTCAGCACTTACTTGCTGAAGGAGGCAGGCAGTGTGTGAACCAATTCACTCCTCCGCCAGCAGCACAGGGACTGAGAGCCGGGGCTTCAAACTTAGTATCAGCAAATGCGGCCAGTGTAAATCCGCATAGGAGCGGAAATAGAAAAAATAGTCCCTCCAGTTAGTCTCCCCGGCTCTCCCGATGACCTTTATGCCCCCCCCCAAGTCCAGGGGTCCTCTCTTATCAGCAGCCCTGGATAGAGCACTGGATGAATGGCCAGTTGGCCACCTACCTGTATGCAGGCTGGGCAACGACTGCCCTGGCACTCCACTGGCCAATCCTGTGTTCTATGGGCTAGATAGCAGCAGGCGGGGAGGTGTACAGCAGAGTCTGATGGCCGGCCAGCTGACTCAGAGATGCTGAATTCTTGTGTTCCACCACCATGGGACCGGGAAAAGTTGACCAGCGAGACCGGAAGTGAAGCAGTTCAGCTAAAAGCACCGCCCTATGTCCTCCATGGCTCCACCAATCACAAAGAATAATTGTATAGTGGGAGTGTTGGGGCACACGGCTCTGTGCCCTGAGGAAATGCTAAAGGAAGCCAATCAATCTTCCCAGCTGCAATCACATGATTGCAGAAACGTCATGATTCCCATAGACACCTGTGTGTACTACATCACACTGAGACCAAGCAATTTCATTGAGAAACTCTTCTCTTTAATTCTGCCACTATTTTGGTAGTTTTATGATATTTATATTTTGATGTTTTTGGCAGCAATACATGTATTAAAACTAAAATCCAGGTATGATCTTAATTGCATATTTATATAGGTCCATCTTGGACCAATTAAAGTATGCATATTTCATACCTGACAGACTGCTGTGGAAGCTGACAACCTTTATAGTATCTTGCACGATTACACTGATAGTCACAATCTTCCGTGTTGAGCAACTGCCTAATGCATACATTTACAGAACGTCTTGTATTTTTCTAACCAACCTTCCTTTCCACCTCCTCCAATCAGAGATCATCTTGTATTCAGTAAAAAAAAAAAAAAAACAAGGCATTCTGTGAATGCTGCCATTAGGCTACAGCACCCATGTGAATGAGCCCCATGACCTCACTCACATACGCAGCTTTATTTAACTCAAAGCGGCTTTATCTTTCAGATTTAGCAGGGATTTTGTAAGTTATGTTGTGTTTGTGTCCACTTTTACAATTTTACAATTTTATAGTAATTTTTATTTCTTTTTGGAAAAGGAAATTATGACAAAATAGTCAGAATATTCACAGGAAAAAAAGAAGCTAAATGCAATATGAGTTTAACCACTTGACGACCGCCTCACGCCGATGTACGTCGGCAAAGTGGCACGGACAGGCAAAATCACGTACAGGGTACGTGATTTGCCTTCCGCGGGTGGGGGGTCCGATCGGACCCCCCCCCGGTGCCCGAGGCGGTCGTCTTTTGTCCAGCGGCGATCGGTGATGAGGGGGAGACCATCCGTTCGTGGCCCCCCCCTCGCGATCGCCGCCGGCCAATGAAAACACTCCTTTGCTGCTGTATGCTAAACAGCAGCAAAGGAAGTGATGTCATCTCCCCTCGGGTCGGTATTTTCCGTTCCGGCCCGAGGAGAGAAGACATCTATGTGAGTGCACAACACACACACACACAGTAGAACATGCCAGGCACACAAAACACTCCGATCCCCCCCCCGATCGCCCCCCGATCCCCCCCCAATCACCCCCCCCCCCCCCCCCCTGTCACAAACTGACACCAGCAGTTTTGTTTTTGTTTTTTTTTTTTTTTTCTGATTACTGCATAGTGTCAGTTTGTGACAGTTACAGTGTTGGGACAGTTAGTATTACCCCCCTTTAGGTCTAGGGTACCCCCCTAACCCCCCCTAATAAAGTTTTAACCCCTTGATCACCCCCTGTCACCAGTGTTGCTAAGCGATCATTTTTCTGATCGCTGTATTAGTGTCGCTGGTGACGCTAGTTAGTGAGGTAAATATTTAGGTTCGCCGTCAGCGTTTTATAGCGTCAGGGACCCCCATATACTACCGAATAAATGTTTTAACCCCTTGATTGCCCCCTAGTTAACCCTTTCACCACTGATCACCGTATATCCGTTACGGATGACGCTGGTTATTTCGTTTATTTTTTATAGTGTCAGGGCACCCGCCGTTTATTACCAAATAAAGGTTTAGCCCCCTGATCGCCCGGCGGTGATATGCGTCGCCCCAGGCAGCGTCAGATTAGCGCCAGTACCGCTAACACCCACGCATGCAGCATACGCCTCCCTTAGTGGTATAGTATCTGTACGGATCAATATCTGATCCGATCAGATCTATACTAGCGTCCCCAGCAGTTTAGGGTTCCCAAAAACGCAGTGTTAGCGGGATCAGCCCAGATACCTGCTAGCACCTGCGTTTTGTGCCTCCGCCCAGCCCACCTAAGTGCAGTATCGATCGATCACTGTCACTTACAAAACACTAAACGCATAACTGCAGCGTTCACAGAGTCAGGCCTGATCCCTGCGATCGCTAACAGTTTTTTTGGTAGCATTTTGGTGAACTGGCAAGCACCAGCCCCAGGCGTCAGGTTAGCGCCAGTACCGCTAACACCCACGCACGCAGCATACGCCTCCCTTAGTGGTATAGTATCTGAACGGATCAATATCTGATCCGATCAGATCTATACTAGCGTCCCCAGCAGTTTAGGGTTCCCAAAAACGCAGTGTTAGCGGAATCAGCCCAGATACCTGCTAGCACCTGCGTTTTGCCCCTCCGCCCGGCCCAGCCCAGCCCACCCAAGTGCAGTATCGATCGATCACTGACACTTACAAAACACTAAACGCATAACTGCAGCGTTCGCAGAGTCAGGCCTGATCCCTGCGATCGCTAACAGTTTTTTTTGTAGCGTTTTGGTGAACTGGCAAGCACCAGCCCCAGGCAGCGTCAGATTAGCGCCAGTACCGCTAACACCCACGCACGCACCGTACACCTCCCTTAGTGGTATAGTATCTGATCGCATCAATATCTGATCCGATCAGATCTATACTAGCGTCACCAGCAGTTTAGGGTTCCCAAAAACGCAGTGTTAGCGGGATCAGCCCAGATACCTGCTAGCACCTGCGTTTTGCCCCTCCGCCCGGCCCGGCCCAGCCCACCCAAGTGCAGTATCGATCGATCACTGACACTTACAAAACACTAAACGCATAACTGCAGCGTTCGCAGAGTCAGGCCTGATCCCTGCGATCGCTAACGTTTTTTGGTAGCGTTTTGGTGAACTGGCAAGCGCCAGCGGCCTAGTACACCCCGGTCGTAGTCAAACCAGCACTGCAGTAACACTTGGTGACGTGGCGAGTCCCATAAGTGCAGTTCAAGCTGGTGAGGTGACAAGCACAAGTAGTGTCCCGCTGCCACCAAGAAGAAGACAAACACAGGCCCGTCGTGTCCATAGTGCCCTTCCTGCTGCATTCGCCAATCCTAATTGGGAACCCACCGCTTCTGCAGCGCCCGTACTTCCCCCATTCACATCCCCAACCAAATGCAGTCGGCTGCATGAGAGGCATTTTTATGTCCTCCCGAGTACCCCTACCCAACGAACCCCCCCAAAAAAGATGTTGTGTCTGCAGGAAGCGCGGATATAGGCGTGACACCCGCTATTATTGTCCCTCCTGTCCTGACAATCCTGGTCTTTGCATTGGTGAATGTTTTGAACGCTACCATTCACTAGTTGAGTATTAGCGTAGGGTACAGCATTGCACAGACTAGGCACACTTTCACAGGGTCTCCCAAGATGCCATCGCATTTTGAGAGACCCGAACCTGGAACCGGTTACCGTTATAAAAGTTAGTTACAAAAAAAGTGTAAAAAAAAAAAAAAATATGAAATAAAAAAAAATAGTTGTTGTTTTATTGTTCTCTCTCTCTCTATTCTCTCTCTCTATTGTTCTGCTCTTTTTTACTGTATTCTATTCTGCAATGTTTTATTGTTATTGTTATTGTTATTATGTTTTATCATGTTTGTTTTTCAGGTGTGTAATTATTTACACTTTACTGTGCTTTATTGTTAACCATTGTTAACCATTTTTTTGTCTTCAGGTACGCCATTCACGACTTTGAGTGGTTATACCAGAATGATGCCTGCAGGTTTAGGTATCATCTTGGTATCATTCTTTTCAGCCAGCGGTCGGCTTTCATGTAAAAGCAATCCTAGCGGCTAATTAGCCTCTAGACTGCTTTTACAAGCCGTGGGAGGGAATGCCCCCCCCCCCCACCGTCTTCCGTGTTTTTCTCTGGCTCTCCTGTCTCAACAGGGAACCTGAGAATGCAGCCGGTGATTCAGCCAGCTGACCATAGAGCTGATCAGAGACCAGAGTGGCTCCAAACATCTCTATGGCCTAAGAAACCGGAAGCTACGAGTATTTCATGACTTAGATTTCGCCGGATGTAAATAGCGCCATTGGGAAATTGGGGAAGCATTTTATCACACCGATCTTGGTGTGGTCAGATGCTTTGAGGGCAGAGGAGAGATCTAGGGTCTAATAGACCACAATTTTTTCAAAAAAGAGTACCTGTCACTACCTATTGCTATCATAGGGGATATTTACATTCCCCGAGATAACAATAAAAATGATTAAAAAAAAAAATATGAAAGGAACAGTTTAAAAGTAAGATTAAAAAAGCAAAAAAATAATAAAGAAAAAAAAAACAAAAAAAAAAAACACCCCTGTCGCCCCCTGCTCTCGCGCTAAGGCGAACGCAAGCGGCGGTCTGTCGTCAAACATAAACAGCAATTGCACCATGCATGTGAGGTATCACCGCGAAGGCCAGATCGAGTGCAGTAATTTTTCCAGTAGACCTCCTCTGTAAATCTAAAGTGGTAACCTGTAAAGGCTTTTGAAGGCTTTTAAACATGTATTTATTTTGTTGCCACTGCACGTTTGTGCGCAATTTTAAAGCATGTCATGTTTGGTATCCATGTACTCGGCCTAAGATCATCTTTTTTATTTCATCAAACATTTGGGCAATATAGCGTGTTTTAGTGCATTAAAATTTAAAAAAGTGTGTTTTTTCCCCAAAAAATGCGTTTGAAAAATCGCTGCGCAATTACTGTGTGAAAAAAAAAAATGAAACACCCACCATTTTAATCTGTAGGGCATTTGCTTTAAAAAAATATATAATGTTTGGGGGTTCAAAGTAATTTTTTTGCAAAAAAAAAAAAACTTTTTCATGTAAACAATAAGTGTCAGAAAGGGCTTTGTCTTCAAGTGGTTAGAAGAGTGGGTGATGTGTGACATAAGCTTCTAAATGTTGTGCATAAAATGCCAGGACAGTTCAAAACCCCCCCAAATGACCCCATTTTGGAAAGTAGACACCCCAAGCTATTTGCTGAGAGGCATGTCGAGTCCATGGAATATTTTATATTGCGACACAAGTTGCGGGAAAGAGACAAATTTTTTTTTTTTTTTTTTTGCACAAAGTTGTCACTAAATGATATATTGCTCAAACATGCCATGGAAATATGTGAAATTACACCCCAAAATACATTCTGCTGCTTCTCCTGAGTACGGGGATACCACATGTGTGAGACTTTTTGGGAGCCTAGCCGCGTACGGGACCCCGAAAACCAACCACCGCCTTCAGGCTTTCTAAGGGCGTGAATTTTTGATTTCACTCTTCACTGCCTATCACAGTTTCGGAGGCCATGGAATGCCCAGGTGGCACAAAACCCCCCCAAATGACCCCATTTTGGAAAGTAGACACCCCAAGCTATTTGCTGAGAGGTATAGTGAGTATTTTGCAGACCTCACTTTTTGTCACAAAGTTTTGAAAATTGAAAAAAGAAAAAAAAAAAATGTTTTTTCTTGTCTTTCTTCATTTTCAAAAACAAATGAGAGCTGCAAAATACTCACCATGCCTCTCAGCAAATAGCTTAGGGTGTCTACTTTCCAAAATGGGGTCATTTGGGGGGGTTTTGTGCCACCTGGGCATTCCATGGCCTCCGAAACTGTGATAGGCAGTAAAGAGTGAAATCAAAAATTTTCACCCTTAGAAATCCTGAAGGCAGTGATTGGTTTTCGGGGTCCAGTACGCGGCTAGGCTCCCAAAAAGTCCCACACATGTGGTATCCCCATACTCAGGAGAAGCAGCTAAATGTATTTTGGGGTGCAATTCCACATATGCCCATGGCCTGTGTGAGCAATATATCATTTAGTGACAACTTTATGAAAAAAAAAAAAAAAAAAAAAAAAAAGTGTCACTTTCCCGCAACTTGTGTCAAAATATAAAATATTCCATGGACTCAATATGCCTCTCAGCAAATAGCTTGGGGTGTCTACTTTCCAAAATGGGGTCATTTTGGGGGGTTTTGTGCCACCTGGGCATTCCATGGCCTCCGAAACTGTGATAGGCAGTGAAGAGTGAAAGCAAAAATTTACACCCTTAGAAATCCTGAAGGCGGTGATTGGTTTTCGGGGCCCCGTACGCGGCTAGGCTCCCAAAAAGTCCCACACATGTGGTATCCCCATACTCAGGAGAAGCAGCTAAATGTATTTTGGGGTGCAATTCCACATAGGCCCATGGCCTGTGTGAGCAATATATCATTTAGTGACGACTTTTTGTAAATATTTTTTTTTTTTTTTTTTTTTGTCATTTTTCAATCACTTGGGACAAAAAAAATAAATATTCAATGGGTTCAACATGCCTCTCAGCAATTTCCTTGGGGTGTCTACTTTCCAAAATGGGGTCATTTGGGGGGGTTTTGTACTGCCCTGCCATTTTAGCACCTCAAGAAATGACATAGGCAGTCATAAACTAAAAGCTGTGTAAATTCCAGAAAATGTACCCTAGTTTGTAGACGCTATAACTTTTGCGCAAACCAATAAATATACGCTTATTGACATTTTTTTTTACCAAAGACATGTGGCCGAATACATTTTGGCCTAAATGTATGACTAAAATTTAGTTTATTGGATTTTTTTTATAACAAAAAGTAGAAAATATCATTTTTTTTCAAAATTTTCGGTCTTTTTCCGTTTATAGCGCAAAAAATAAAAACCGCAGAGGTGATCAAATACCATCAAAAGAAAGCTCTATTTGTGGGAAGAAAAGGACGCAAATTTCGTTTGGGTACAGCATTGCATGACCGCGCAATTAGCAGTTAAAGCGACGCAGTGCCAAATTGGAAAAAGACCTCTGGTCCTTAGGCAGCATAATGGTCCGGGGCTCAAGTGGTTAAAAAAACAGCCATAAAAATGCAGGTAAACGCAAGTGCTTCCATATGAGTTTTTCTTGCATTTTGTACTCTCACAATTGTGAACAGCCGTTAGGCATGTTTTGTATTCCAATAGACTTGTAAAGGAATACACCTCAAACAAACAAAATCCCATGGACACAGGCCCTTCATCTAGTGGTCAGAATATCTTTACAGGTCATTGATGAGCCTCAATTCACACAGTTTTAGCACAAAGATAAGGCTCTCTATTTGTAAACTGCCATTTTCAAATCTAAAATGCAAATAACGGTTATTTTTTTAGAAAATAATAATCCTTTTGTGTAACCCTCTTATCCCTAATTGTATTGCAACTGTAACTGTCTCCTTTTTATTTTGTAAGGCTCTGCGCAAACTGTTGCCATAAAAAAAAAAAAAAAAAACTGGTGCCATTAAAAAAAAATAGAAATTTTTTTTGCTATAATAATGTTAGTTGTGTGAACTGAGCCTATTCAAAATCTATATTTGAAAAATCTGTTAAACTAGAAAAAAAAATGTTAATTTTTACAGTTTCATAAAGTTGGTTGAAAAAAAAAAAAAAAAAAATGTCAGTTGGAAAGTCCTCTGTGATGTCATCACCTGCAGGAATAAAAAAGCCAGCCAGTGCAGTGCTCATCAGATGCCTAGTAGGAGCCACACTGAAAGCATTGCTGAGGTGTTGGTCCTGCAATTTTCAGATTGTTATTGTCTTTAGTGAAATTTTTCACATATATATATACATTAACATCAAATAGGCATCTAATAGACATCTAATATTACCAAGATGTCAAGAGAAAGCTATTCACGACGCAACAACCGTGAAAGGCTATCAGAAAGGGAGAGATACCCATTTCCATATGGTAAGTCATGTGATCCATTTTAATATTATCATTTTCACTTATCGAAATGTACTTTTAATTCATTTTCTAATAGTAATTTTTAGATTTGATGATTCCCAAAATGAAAATAGTTATTCTCATGAAAGAGAAAGTCAGTAATGAGTTTTCAATTAGATCTAATTTATAGGAAATAGGAGTTTATATCTGTAAACCTAGTGGAAATGGATTTCTTCAGAGGCTCATTTCACTCGGCTTTAACACAAGCAGAAGAAGATCTATTTTTAGACATGTAACGGTTTTTTATTTTCAAATCTCACTGGATGGCTCAGCAGAAAATAACTGCCAATCCTTGGAAAACATCCTGGTGTGTTAGCTTTGTGAATGGAGCCTATGGCTAATGGAGCCACGTATTATGGATGTAATCTTTCATATAAGATATGCAGATCCTCATTACAGAGCAATCACATAGGTAAAATAATTAATTATTTCATATTTAAAGTGGAGTTCCACCCACTTTTACAACTCTTTAGCATCCCTCACTAAACTGTGCACTGTAAACAAATTGGATTTTTTTTTTTTTTTCAGCACCTACTGTATATCTGCTGTATTCATTTTTCACTTCCTCCTCACTGGCCGCGGCCCATCGTATCATTTCCTGTTTGCAATGCCTTCTGGGAAGGGGCAGCAACTTCTTCTGAAACTGCCGTTGCTATGGAAACCTGACCTGAAACCTATTACACTGCTTGTGCTGCACTAAGCATGTGGGGCAGCAACTTCCTCTGAAACTGCCGTTGCTATGGAAACCTGACTTGAAACCTATTACACTGCTTGTGCTGCACTGAGCATGTGCGAGATCTGCAAGGATGAGATCCAGGAAGAAATACAGTCTGGCTTCAGATGCCCACTCTTAAGATGGCCACGGCCTGCTATAAGTTTATAAAATAACAAACTACTGCTATAAACTAACAAAACAGACCTTAGTTTACAGACTAACTTTACTAGAATACATTAAGCTTGTGTATTATAGGGGTATTTTTATTTAAAAAGTATAATTTCGGACGGAACACCACTTTAAAATCTGCAATTCTCAACATTTTTGCCCCAGAGGAAGCCTTGAAATTACATTTAGATCTCAAGGAACCTCTGCTAAGAATACAGATAAACACATCCTCCTAACATACCTCTCATATAGATAGAGATTCATATATATACATATTACTGGTGATCGTATTTATGATGGAAATCTGGTTAGAATTATAGAAGATTGGCACATGTGTGTCCTGTATTAGGGATTCTGCAGGAGAGTCCCTACACTGGAGCTCCTCCCTTCACACTTCTATGGCAGCAGTTACAGAGGGGTGTTTATTAGGGGGGGGTTATCCTCTGTTTTGGATATTAAATACATTGGGGGACATTTATCAAATAAATTAGGAACACAATTAGTCACAAATCAGTCTAAATCTCTTTTAGCAAAGTCACTGCGACTGGTAAACTGACTTGTGTGACTATTTTCACTAAAAACACTGAAAAAAAGAAGGATAGGGGTGTGTGGCGCTACCTGTGCCGGGGTATCCTGTATAGTAACTGTGCCGTGCCTTTAAACTTAAATCTGATAAAAACCTCTTGCAAATAAATCCATAAACATAAGTGAAAACTACAAAAAACGCATACCCCCTACCATATAAAGTGATTACACCTTGCAATAACGTTGGGAGAGATAATAGCCATCAGAGTCTCCCCCAATGTCCCATAACAAATGGTATAAATCAATGTATATACACCCTATACAGTGTCTAATGAAGTGATAATAGATAATCAGTGTCCAACAGGTGAAGCATATATATAATCAAAATGATCTGGAGTCCATTGTGACCAACAGTCCCATCAGGCAACCAATAAATGAATACAACAGTATAAATAAATAAAAATTAAATCAAAAATGGATAAAAGATGAAAAAAATGCGAAAAAAAATGTGAAGAAAAAATGTAAATGTGAAGCTCCAGAATGGCACAAAGTTCTTGTAATTAGTGACTCTCGTGATGAAAACTGATGATATCCAGTGACTTTAGTGCTCCCCCTCAAGGGTCCCCACTCACCAGCTCCTCATACCCCTGCAGAGGTATTAGGCATGTAGCAACAGACGATAAAGGGCGTCCCAGATCCAGTGCAGCCGTCACCAGGTGTCTCAGCTCCAAGCAGTGGATGTTGCACCGATCTCTGTATCACGCCCTCATAGGAAAAAACAGGGCTCCCATAGTGTAGTAAGTTTTATAAAAAGGATTTTATTAAAAAACAGCCAATAAAATCAGCCTGAGCTCCCCATGCAAGGGGAACCAGAAAACTCACACTCGATTGGGAGAAAAACATATACAGAGGGAACTGTGGATAGGAGACATCAGCCGAACTGCGTGCGCCTCCGCTGCGTTCCAAGCTCGCTCTGAGTTCCGGGTGTGACGTCACATCCATTTTTGATTCAATTTTTATTTATTTATACTGTTGTATTCATTTATTGGGTGCCTGATGGGACTGTTAGTCACAATGGACTCCAGATCATTTTGATTATATACATGCTTCACCTGTTGGACACTGATTATCTATTATCACTTCATTAGACACTGTATAGGGTGTATACATTGATTTATACCATTTGTTATGGGACATTGGGGGAGACTCTGATGGCTATTTCCTCTCGCAACGTTATTGCAAGGTGTAATCACTTTATATGGTAGGGGGTATGCGTTTTTTGTAGTTTTCACTTATTTTTCTGGATTTATTTGCAAGAGGTTTTTATCAGATTTAAGTTTAAAGGCACGGCACAGTTACTATACAGGATACCCGGGCACAGGTAGCGCCACACACCCCTATCCTTCTTTTTTTCAGTATCTTATCTCACCCCCTTTGGGAGGTGCGATTCAGGGGAGGCTGCAGACCGGTCTATCTGTGAGCGTGGAAAATTTGTGTTTGCTAGTTCACTAAAAACAGACACAGAATTAAGAAGTGATCAGGGTCAGGATTACTGCAGTCACAAGTGCAGCCAAAGAAGGAGTTTAGGATTTAGGCCCCTTTCACACGAGGCGGACTCCGTTTCTACGGAGCCCGCCTCGGTCCGCCGGCTCAGCGGGAGATCTGTCCATTGATCTCCGCTGAGCCGGCGGATGACAGGTCCCTCTCTGCTCACTGAGCGTGGAGGGGCTTGTCAGGTGCCGCTGCCGCCTATGGAGGGATCGGATGAAAACGGACAGCATGTCCGTTTTCATCAGATCTCACCCGATCCGATAGCAACGGACCTGGAAGTAGGGCCATCCGTCTGCTTTTAGCGGATCGGACCGGGTCGAATGTCAGCGGACATGTCTCCGCTGACATCCGACGCTCCATAGACTAACATGGAGCGCCCGTTCAGGTCCGCCGTCAAAACTGACAGGCGGACCTGAACGGTCCGATCGTGTGAAAAGGGCCTTAGGCTCTAACCTTGTAATAAATCTCTTTCATGATTCATCTCACTGCTCCTGTTTAGCACTGCTTTACCTTGCAACAGGATTGAAAAAAAAGAAGTTTAAAGAACATTATTTGGAATTTGTCTTTTAATTGTTATTATCTTGTTTATTGTTATTGCAGGGCAATATTCTCCAATATCTCAAAGGAGAAGATCAAGATCCCCACTGCGGGACAGAGAGACTGAACATCGGTTTCACCGGAGATGTCACAATCGCATCATCCAGAGATACAGAACGCAGTCATCGAACATGACTGAAGATCAGCTGCGCCAGAGACATCAGGACCCCGACGTTCCAATGGAATATACGCCGCCTGAAGTCGATCGGAACCAGCCAGATCCGGGGAGCATCCAGAGCCCCCATCTTCATGATCAGCAGAGGGAGGAGCATCCTACTTGCAAAATCTGCCAACAGCAATTGGAAGAGGGAGCAGAGATCCGCAGACTATCCTGTTCCCACCAGTTTCATGCCCTTTGCATCTTCAGATGGGCACAAGAGAGGGATTCCACCTGTCCCATCTGCCAGGAAACGTTCCCTTGGTATATGACGGTAAGTGTCTTACATCTGGGTTTTTTTCTCCCACATTTTAAAGGTGATTTTTTTTTATTAGCTGGATAAAATGATATAAACTTATTTAGTTGATTCAGAATTTTACCTTTGGGAAACTCTTAATAATGTAATAAATGTAATTTCTCTCTTTTCACATACAGCGTACAATTGTCATAGAGGATTATGGAACCATGAAGTTGATGATCCCTGGCTCACTCTGGGCCAGCCGGGCCTCATTTTCCATTGGATTTGACAACAGAGAGCCAACTATACAAGGACTGCCAGGTAAAATATTAATACAATTTTTGTTGGGTTAGTGGGAAAAAAAGCCTTCTGCTGTGTGAAGGAAGCTTGGGTTGGTTACAAAATGAAGAATAGCTTTGTAATCATTCAGCAGGAACCGGCCGACATTCGGTCAGTGTGTACAGCAGTCTGTCCTACAGATCATTAGACTGGCTTTTGTCGAAGGGACATTCTGGAAAACCAGCATCCAATAGCCCTCACAGCCAATCAGCTGATCAGTGTATTCTGCTGGTGGGGGAGGTGGAGTCCCCATGTCAGAATACAATAGCACAGCGGGGGAGGTCGCCTCACCAATGTCGCTTGTGTTGGTACGGCAATCTGTCAGGTTTTTTTTTTTTTTTAATTCAACCTGCTGGGTTGAATGAAAAAAAAAAATTGTAGTACCGGGGCATAATAATCATGTCTGCTGCTTTATTCAAATTTTCTACTTAGCTGCCAGACAACATGCAGCTGTTAAAGGGCTAGTCCACACAAAATTGATATCTAAGTGAAGAGGAGAAAGTAGAATTCTCACTACTGGTTCCCCAAGAATAAATAAAATGCCACACACATGGGGATCAAGGCATCCTCTATATAGATATACAAATGATTATACCATCTGCTGATGAACATATTTATTATGAAAATTAGGTTAGAATTGCAGATATTTGTCCTGTGTTTGTCCTGCCCTGGAGTTCCTTGCTCTAAACATCTGTAGCAGCAGTTACAGAGGGGGGTATTGTCACGGAACGTCCCACACTCCGCTTGAGTGCTTCCGTCATATACCGCTTCCTAAGTTCTGGAACACGAGTCCAATGGATCTGGCCATAGGAACCCCAAGAACTAGACAACACCAGTCTTGGAGTACATCAGAACTACCTTTTTATTTGAGATCTCACAGACCTTTATACAGCAGGGATGACTCAAAGCTAACTTAATTAACATGAGCTAATTTACTACAAAATGTACCCAGACCAGATGCCAGTCTTGTGGGCACCGAGCTTCACACATTAATATAAACACAATAGCTGGAGCTAATTACAATTAACAATACAAACAACAATCTCCCCCCTCCTCAGCCTAGACCATTCGTCTATTAGCCAGTGCTGGTGGCTAATGTGATCAGCTCTCTCAATTAACATAAACACAGGTTGATAACACCAGCATCTCCTCACAGGATGTGTCCCAACAGAATGAATCAGTCTTATCAGCAGGGGGCTGCTGGAGGAATCCCCCCTCCCTCTTCAGGGACACAAATCTACAGTAAGGAGTCCCCATATAATATATACACGACTGAGTCCGATTAATACAGTTCGGACTGGATTTCTCATTCACCTCACAAAGAGTATTGTTCCATTGAAAATCCAGGGCCCATAATCAAAAGGCAACAGGCTTGCATACAGTCCTCTCCAACAGCCTCTGTTCTGGCTAGGTCTGTCACATTTCTCCCCTTTCGGCAGGAGACTAACACAAGAGGAGACCCCAGACGGGTTGACTCCGAAGTTAGTCCATATTTCCAGTCCTCTACTGCCTGTACCCACACAGTACCCCAAACAAATTATTCCAAACAGTGTATTACTCACCCAGCCATCCTCTGCCTCTCTCAGAGAACATATCTGCCGCTGGGGAGAGGCCCGGGCTGGCCCTTCTCCCTGGAATCCTTTCTGCCGCTGGAGAGAAGACAGGGGGACTGGGCTCACTCCATCCTGCTGTTGGGGATCTGGGCCGACTGCCCAGCATCACTGGGGTATACAGGTGGGGACTGAAGCCCCATCAACCGACACCAGATCAAGCTGCAGTTGTGAGGTGATGACTGCATTCTCTCCTTGGATCCTGATCTCCAGCTCGCGATAGACTGCCACCTCCTCACCTTGGGCCTCTGTAGTTGTTGCTGGTGCTGGGCAGAGGTTGGTAGCACTCTGCCCTGTTGCCAGCACTTCTGCTGGGGACTCCGCATCCTCTGCTCCGGCTAACTGTTGGGGCAGGAGGCTGGCTTCCTCCACTCCCAAACTGTGTAGCTGCCATTGGGGAGGTGAGCTGGCTGCTTCCTTTTCCATTCCCTCATCTGGCTGCTGGGATGACATGTCGATGGTACTGTCTCCCAGGTACATGGATCTTTGCTGGGGAGGAAAGCCCACTTCCTCCACCCTGGCCAACTGTTGGGGAGGGACAACACACACCTCCTCTCCCTTCTCCCCCTGTATCTGCTGCTGGGAAGTGATTGCCATCTTCTCACCCTGAGCCTCCACAATTGCTGCAGGTGTGGGGCAGAGGTCTTGGACCCTCTGTCCGGTTGCCAGCACTTCTGCTGGGGGTTTTCCAGGTGGTTCCTCCTCTACAGAAATGTCTATTAAATCCCCAGTCTCTGGAATTGGTAAAAGTGTGGGACAGAGGTCTTGGACCCTCTGTTCAGTTACCAGATCTTCAGCTGGAGAAGTTTGTTTTAACTCCATAGATGCTGCTGGCAGAAAATCACATGTCCCTGTCAGTGTTGTGGGGGAAAGGCCGACTACCTCTTCTCTCAAGAAGGCCGAAGCCACTGTTGGTGCTGGGCAGAACACAGTGAACTTTGGCCCTGATAGCAGCTCTTCTGCTGGAGGCTCATCAGGTTGTTCTTCCTCAGCAGAAAAGTCTATCAAATCCCATGTCTCTGCAGCTGATGTCTGGGGATAGAGGTTCACCATCTCCTGTCCATGGAACCCAGAAGATGCTATCATTTCTGGGCAGAGGTTAGCAGAGCTCTGCCCTGTTGTCAGCACTTCAGGTTTGGGGACGGCAATCTCTGGATTTTCCACTGCCGATTCTCTGGCATGCTGCTGAACTTGTTCTAGCAGTTTCCTGTATGCCCTTTCCAGATGCTGTTCCTTCCTTAGCAAATGGTCCAGATCAGGTTTGAGCTCTGAGACCCCTGCAAGACCGAGCATAGACTCTCTATAGTCTCTCAGGTCCTCAAGGTCAGGTTCCCCTTCATCGCCAAACATAAAAAGATCTGTAAGGTTCTCCCACAGCAATCCAGGGCCGCCAAAGTCATATCCCTCCGGAGAGCATTCTGTTGTCTCCCCTAAATATCCCTCCTCTGCGTGCCATTGCAGAGCCCGATAATGATTGTCCAGCTCTATCTCCTGCTGGACCAGCCTGTCCAACTCAGTCACCCATTGCTCCTGGGGCTGCTCTCCCAGGAATGCCATCCGCAATGCCCGTTGGTCACTGGCCCGTTGCTCTTGGGTTGGAAAGCACTTGCCCTGTTTTATACCAGCGAGACGGAGGGCTGCAATCCAGAGCTCCACCCGAATCAGCTGCCTGAGCTCCAGGTATTCATCCTCAGACACAGTCCTGGTGTACGTTGAAAGGATGATCCGCAGCAGCCCCGGGAATTCTGATGCCAGGTCCATATCTCCGCTGGGGTGACTGAAGTCTGCTATGCTGATCTTGGATCCAGTTGGAGGTTTGGATGTCCCAGACTTCAGGAAGCTTTCCCGCTGCTTGCCACCAATGTCACGGAACGTCCCACACTCCGCTTGAGTGCTTCCGTCATATACCGCTTCCTAAGTTCTGGAACACGAGTCCAATGGATCTGGCCATAGGAACCCCAAGAACTAGACAACACCAGTCTTGGAGTACATCAGAACTACCTTTTTATTTGAGATCTCACAGACCTTTATACAGCAGGGATGACTCAAAGCTAACCTAATTAACATGAGCTAATTTACTACAAAATGTACCCAGACCAGATGACAGTCTTGTGGGCACCGAGCTTCACACATTAATATAAACACAATAGCTGGAGCTAATTACAATTAACAATACAAACAACAATCTCCCCCCTCCTCAGCCTAGACCATTCGTCTATTAGCCAGTGCTGGTGGCTAATGTGATCAGCTCTCTCAATTAACATAAACACAGGTTGATAACACCAGCATCTCCTCACAGGATGTGTCCCAACAGAATGAATCAGTCTTATCAGCAGGGGGCTGCTGGAGGAATCCCCCCTCCCTCTTCAGGGACACAAATCTACAGTAAGGAGTCCCCATACAATATATACACGACTGAGTCCGATTAATACAGTTCAGACTGGATTTCTCATTCACCTCACAAAGAGTATTGTTCCATTGAAAATCCAGGGCCCATAATCAAAAGGCAACAGGCTTGCATACAGTCCTCTCCAACAGCCTCTGTTCTGGCTAGGTCTGTCACAGGTATATTCTCCATATTGGATACAAAATATATTTAATAACATACAGAAAATAATAGGACATTTTGCCTGGACATTCTCCTGCTACTGAGGACAATGTCCTAAGGTCACCGCTGTGACTTTACACAAATGAAAAAAAGGTTAAAAGTAAAGAAATAAGATTTGAAATGTGTCTTTAGCATTAGACAGGAGGGAAGCCTCTCCAATTTACTAAACATCATTGTTTTTGCAGGCCAAGATTCTCCTATACATCATATCAGAGAATCCAAAACTTTAATATGGGCCCGTTGGCCTGAAGAACAAGAGCTCCAGAGTTCCAGAAGCGTCGAGAACACTGACGGAAACAGCTCTACGGTGGACCAGAACCAGGCAGAACCGGGGAGTGCCCAGACTCCACCTCCTTGTAACCAGCACAGCGATGAGCTACCTGAATGCAGCGTCTGTTTACTGGAGATAGAAGAGGAAGACAAATCTTCTAGACTACCCTGTTCCCACCAATTCCACAACGACTGCATCAGCAGGTGGATGGAACAGAGCAGAACATGTCCACTCTGCCGGGACGGGGTAAATCACCATATATGGGTAAGTGTCCTACATCGGTTATTCTTTTCTATCACTTATACTATTTCTGAGTACAAGTGATTGTTTTTTAATATCTGGCAAAAACATTTAGAAATGATTTTGTTCATTAAGAGCATTTTCTTTACGAAACCCTCTTGATAAATCTAACTTTTCTTCTCTCACCTACAGTCCGCGTTTGATCTACCAAATTATGGACGGATGGCCGTTATCATCCCTGGACTATTATCATCTCTACAGCCACCAGTTAGGATGGACTTTGATCGTGAAGCACTAACTTTACGAATTCATACACCCACCAGAGATGAATAAGGGAACAATTTCAGCAGCAGTAGGTAAGCCATGCCTGATAGAAAGATAGATTTCCCCCCATTACAATAGTTTTCTTTACAACTAACAAAATGATCACTTATTGAAAAATAGGGATCCTTATCCTTGTGTGATAGCTTTGTGAATAGAGCCTAATGACACTGAATCCCGTTATAGTGAATGTAATCTATGAGGTTTGCTATAATGCAGGTCCTTGTTACAGAGCGATTAGATGGATAAAATCTATCAATAAATTGGTGAATCAGATAAATAAAGCCTTCTACTCTGTGAAGGTAGTTACAAAATGAACATTAGCTTTGTATTTGCTCAGAATCATGTCCGCCAACTGATTTGGATTGTCTGCTTAGCTGCCAAAGGCTATAAAGCTCTTACAGGGCTAATTCACTAATATTTGATACCTCAATTGTTGGTAAATGGTGGAGGTACGGTGGAGGTACGAGTGAAGCTCGTTCCCCAGGAAGCAATAAAACCTAACAGAGGTTCTAAGCTTTCCCTGCTCTATGGAAAACAAAAAAAGAAAATATTTTATTGGATGATTCATTAGCTGCTGTGGCTGAATCAGGATATGAATGCAAGAGACGAGAACCTGTCCACTGTGACGGCAGAGGGTTACTTGGCTAATTCCGATTTGTGTCTTTTCTCCCAAAACTGCCTCCTTGACCACTGTTGGGTGACAGTGATTGTTTTGTTAGCTGGTATAATTATTTAGAACATTTCTTTTGCTGGTTATTTATACTTCTTTTATGAAATCCTTAATACATTTTTCTTCTCTCCCCACAGATACAACTGCTGAACTGAGGATAGATAGTGTGTTTGTTGTGTTTGCGGTGTGTGTGTGTTTGCGGTGTGTGTGTGTGTGTGTTTGGTACGGGCAGCACAGTGGCATAGTGGTTAGCACTCATGCCTTGCAGCACTGGGTCCTTGGTTTCCTTGGATATTACCTGCATGGAGTTTGCATGTTCTCCCTGTGCCTGAGGGGGTTTTTCGCCGGGCACTCCGGTTTCCTCCTACACCCAAAGACATGTTTAAAAGGTGTGGTGAATGATTAGGGACTGGCCAGAGAGGGATTACTTTGACGCAGTTGGCCAGCTTAAACATACATTGCAATGTGTGTGAACTAAAAATCCCTGTTCTTATGCAAAGTGTATTAGAAAGGGTGTATAGCAGTGTGCAGAGTGTTCATTCAGAATTTTCAGTGTTAACATGTGGTCACACCCCTTTATCACCTGAGATATATATATATCTATATATAGGTATATATATACATAGTTGCCAACAGTCCCGAATTTCCCAGGACAATCCCGGTTTTGGGACCCTCGTCCCGATCGGAGGCTGTCCCGAATCGGGATTTGCCCAGGGAAAATTGGGAATGTTTGCAATTTCCATTTTTTGGGAAGCGGGCTTCAGTAAAATGGCGGCCGGTCCCGCCGCCGCCGCTCGATAGCTCCCACTTGTGTTCAATAGAGAGGGGAAGATCCGTGCAGCCAATGAATCGGCTTCTCCTCTCGCACGGATCGGCCCCTCCCCTCTCCACTGAACACACGATCAATGAACTGAAATCTATATGAGGCAGGTAAGTAGATAATCAGGAAGTTGGAGGCGGTAGGAGACAAAGAGGGAGCTGATCGCTGAGCTGGGAACTGTAGGAAGCAGAGAGGGAACTAGTCGTAGACTGGAAGCTATAAGAAAGGGAGCTGTAAAAGGATCATGAAACTGTAAGTTGTAGGAGACAGAGAAGCAGATGAAGCAGAGAAGGAGATGATCCTAAACCATGTAGGAGGAAAGACGAGGCAGATTGGTTGTTGGCTCTGAACCATAAAGACATGCAGGAGGCACAGTGGACCCTGATTGCTGCCGTGAATGGACAATAGAGCAATGTGACAACATACCCTATAAAAGCTTGAGATGCAGAGAAGGCACGGTAGTAGCCAAACGGGAAGGAAAGAGAGAAGAGACAGGTCATATGCCGATTAAGTATTGGGACGGGAGAATAAGAGATGGCAGATTTGTATAAATATGGTCAGAAGAAAGAAAGTGAGTGTCAGAATGTGAACTGATCAAAGATGTGTGAGGGCACAGAGGTAATCATACACTGGCAGAAGAGAAAGAAGGCCAGAGGTCTGATCATGACCAGAGGATAGATGTGGCTGAGGCTGAGTATGATCTGATCACAGGCTATTGTTAGAGTAGTTAAAGTGGCTCTGAACATGGCTGAGGGCAGAAAAGGAAGATAATCGTAATGGTAGCAAAGATAGATAGGGGATAGTGGGAA
This sequence comes from Aquarana catesbeiana, assembly GCF_042186555.1. Taxonomy (NCBI): domain Eukaryota; kingdom Metazoa; phylum Chordata; class Amphibia; order Anura; family Ranidae; genus Aquarana; species Aquarana catesbeiana. Next base: position 207,062,639 of record NC_133335.1, read on the forward strand.
CAGATGTCTGCTCTGAGGGGGTCTGCACTGATGAGGGGGGTCTGAACTGATGGAGGGGGGTCTGCACTGAGGGGATCTATACTGACTCTGCTGGGGACACCTGATGCAAGGACGGACTCTGCTGGTGGCACCTGATGCAAGGATGGACTCTGCTGGTGGCAGGCGACGTGGCAGGTGACACGCACAGGGATCCCACTGATTCTGCATTATGGTGAGTTGAATGATTTATTTTTATATTACAATGTAATAATAGAAATAATGCGCTTCAATCATCCTGACACCATAACAATCATGGTGCCGGGATGATTGAAGAGCTAAAACCAGGTGTTTGGAGTATCTTTATCTGCTGATTGTTAAACTTTCTAGAATACACATATTTCTATTGTTGTGTAGGATCTGGGGCTGCTGTCCCTTCATTCCTCTCTTCCCCTTTCCCTCTCCATCCCTTATTAATCTCAGACTCTAACCACACCCCTTTGAGCCACGCCCATTTAAGCCACACCCACTATTTCACGTAAACCACGCCCATTTTTCGCCGTAGCACGCTTTGCGCGCCGCAGTTTTGGTTTTTTATGCTAAGCCACGCCCACAAATGCATGCCCCCGCCCCCTAATTATTATACAGCTCCGCCTACAGCCAAAAAAGTGTCCCACATTTTTATTTTGCAATGTTGGCAACTATGTATTACAGTTTTCGGGACCCGCGGGCACGCTCCCGCGGCGCTAGGCGGGAATTTCAAAGGGACATACGGGTACACGGTTTTACCTGCCTGTACCATTCTGCAGATGTAAATCGGCGGTCGGCGGTCGGCATGTGGTTAATATGCACCTTAAAAATCCCATAAATCTCCTATCTACTACAATGATTGTCAGCTTCTCAGGTATGAGATATGCATACTTACATTGGTCCAGCCAGACAAGCGTAAATACGCAATTAAGATCATGCTGGAAGTTTAGCTTTAAAGGAAGGTTTCCCACAGGATCTCAACAAAGTCACCCAGAATGAGGGATCCCCTGCTCTCCTCTATGACACACTTCTACAATGGGGGATAGCACTGCCCCTCTGAAATTAGTAAACATATAGTTATATAGTTAGTTAGTAAGGTTGAATAAAGACACGAGTCCATCGAGTTCAACCTGAGCGAGTGTGGGTGCGTGTCTACAATTATCCCTATTTGTATTTAAGGTACCCATATAGCGCTGTGTCAATTTCTACGCAGCGCTCCACACATATATCACACACTCACATCGGTCCCTACCCTCAAGGAGCCACAATCCAAGGTCCCTAACATTCATATACTAGGGCCAATTTTTGGACAGAAGCCAATTAACCTACCAGCATGTCTTTGGAGTGTGGGAGGAAACCGGAGTACCCGGGGGGAAACCCACGCAGGCACAGGGAGAACATGCAAACTCCAGGCAGGTAGTGTCCTGGTTGGGATTTGAGCCAGCGACCCTTCTTACTGCTAGGCGAGAGTGCTACCCACTACACCACTGTGCTGTAGTGTAGCAACTGCTAAGAACTTATTTGAACCACTTTTCACCACTTCTCTAACACTCCAGGGAAATGAAATATCCAACCAATAGAACAGAATTACTTGCTCATCTCTATTTATTAGTTTCTATTTTTGATGCAAAACTTAGTCTATTATACCTTGACACCACCAAGTAAATTGCAAGTATATTTTACATTTTAGCAAACAATTTACAATTTAATTCAGAAAGTTAACTAAACAATAATAGAGACCACAGCTTAACCAGATATGTCATCTCACCTGGCCACCAAACACAGGTAGAGTAAGAGACCTGCCACCTCCTTCACTGAGCACCATGAAGCCTCCCAGGCTGAACTATCTGTGGTCACTTGGATTATTGCCCTGACCATCTTGTCCCGGCTTCCTAGGATAACAATAACCAGAATTAAATATTATAACTCCACAAAAAGACATCAAAATATTCACATTATAATAACGTACAAAATACTAGACTAAAAAAAAAAACAGAAACTGCCCCAGTTTTCTAAGGTTTTAGGCCTTTGTACACAGGCTTTGGGTTTTTTTTCTTGCATGTTTGTATGGACTAGTGAAGCCACTGATCAAAATTATGGGTCAATAGGAATGGTCAGGAGTGGCAGAGCCAACATCCAACGCTACCATACAGTATTGAAACTGTTTATGTAGCACAGGATTTGCATCCAGGCTGTAGAAGAATGCACCTAAATATACATGCCACCACTTGGTGTCTGCATTGTAATGTTGGAGGCTCTCAGTGTTGATACACTTCATGTTTTTAAAATGTTGAAAGGCAGCTGAGGCTGTTTTTTTTTTGTTTTATTTGATCATAAATGCTGGATCAGTGATTTTTTTTTAAAACATCAAATTCTGTGGCTTTTTTCGATCCAAAAGTTAAGGAAATGTGGTTGATTTACTAAAACTGGAAAGTGCAAAATCTGGCGCCGCTGTGCATTTTTTTTTTTTTCATGACCATTGTATAACAGATGATCCATACTTCCCCATACCACCCTTACCATTAACCCATAAATGGAGACCACACCAAGTTGGAGTAAATATTGGCCGTAGAAGCCTCTTTATTAACAAAATCAACTTAAATTAACATAACCGTATAAAACATCTGTTAGACCAAAACCATCAGTCAATACTCGCGTTGGTCTTTGCAGGAATCCCAAACTAAAATATGTTTTAATAATGTACTGCGGTACCTTTTATATACTAATAGGCCTCCAGCTGACATACTAGCTCAGAGACAACCCACTGACTGCAGTGCACCCAATAACCAAATTCCAGCTAAACCACCGTTAAGAGGAATACCACCAGATGGGTCCCGAACTCTTCCTTATCTGAGATTTCTTCATTTACCCGCAAAGACCAACACTCGCCACAGCACCCAAGGGGAAAACCTTACCCTTGTGTGCCCCTCCACACCCTCAACGCTCTCTGGATTCCATCCTGCAACTCCAGGACCCACATGTCATTCCTCACTGCATTGAAGTATACTCCATCAACCTGAAGGTATTGCCAAGTATCCACTTCCAGCTCTAAATGTCTGATAACCTGCCCCCCATACCTAACCACAAATCTGCTAACATCCCTGTTAACCTTCAGGCCTTATTGAGCAGCTATACTGATCTAGCCACTCACCAAGTCGTCCGAGCAATGATGTCGGACCACATGATAAGCATCCGGTACACCCAACGGACACAGGCTTCCTGCTTAGGAATACCCAATTGTCTCCCATCAGGCCTAACATCTGCTCTTTTTGCCCCCCAAAACACATATGAGTGGCCCAATATCCAGACCAGGTCCTGCACGCCACCTGAAAGAGAAGAAAAAACATACCACAAATAACAACCAACAGGCATGCAGAAACATGCATACCCACCCAAAACATGCCCAATAAGCTTCCCCTCCCCTTTTAATCAGACAACAGGTGAGGACGAACATATAACTGGAACCAACGTGATTCCCACCTAATGCACTTGACCACCTCTTCATCCAACTCCCATCTAGCAGCCTCCGTAGCCACGCCGATTCGGAAAGAATACAAGGAAAATTCCTTTTCCCCTAAACCTAACACCCTTAAGCATTACCGGAAAACAGAAATGAATTGAAATCTGGACAAAGGGGATCCATCAGCATGTACCAAAAAAGACCCTCCCAATCCGGGACCCCCTCACAGCCTCCACCGGAGATAAGGGCGAACCCGGCACCAAAAATACCTTAACCTTCCTACCCCTGCCCACCTGATCCGTTTTGGACTTGCGCAAAACCAGGGATACCCTATCCTCCCCATAGGTGAACTCTGTAGCCCCCATGTACCCTCTTCGAAGGGCTAACTAGTTTGCCGATCCGAAAAGCACCAAAGAACGCCAGGGAGAAAGCCGTTTTAAACAAAGAAACTTCATAGGCCGATGAACACCAACTGGGCTAAAACCTCCAGCAGACTCTCAAACGAAACAGGTCGCCTGGAGTCCCTGCGCTTCTGAGCGCGCCGATACCCCTTCAGTGCTTGACGTACCCAAAAATCTTTAGTGAAGTCCTGGCAACCCTGCAATTTGAATAAAAATGCCAATCCAGCAAATTTTCTCTCTAACACCAACACCCTCTCCTGAAGATTACGTGAGACAAAGTACAGCACCACCAAAGACCAAATCCAGTCGAGCCGGCTGCATCCGTGTAAAGTTCCAGGTCAAAGTTGCTAACTTGCCCAGACATCTACAATGCCCGCTCATTAAAAGATTCCAAGAAAGAGTGCCACACTCGCAAATCCTCCCTGTGCTCCTTTACAAGGTGCACGAAATGAGTGGGTGATTTGACCCCGCCGCACTTGCCGACAGCCGTCGGCAAAATACTCTCCCCATCGGTAGGATGCGACACACAAAATTCAACTTACCCAGCAATGACTGCAGTTCCCGAAGTTGAACCTGGCACAATCCCAAGACTCCCTGAATCTCTTCCTTGAGTGCCGCCAGCTTGTCTTCCAGCAGGCGACACTCCATTGCGTCAGAATTCAATACAATGCCCAGGAAACTAATTCGGTGGTTGGCCCCTCCGTTTTTTCCAGGGCCATGGGGATGCCGAAACGAGTGTCGATGTGTTCCAACGTAGCCAGTAGTGCCGCGCAGATCTCGGAGGAGGACGGCCCACACAGTAATGGATGATGGAATTCACCCCGAGACGTCTCGAACTACCCACTCCACAAATGAACTGAACTTCTCAAATAGTGCACATGAAATAGAACAGCCCATGGGCAGGCAGCGATCCACATAGAATTCCTCCTGCCAATGACATCCAAGCAAACAAAAGCTGGATGTACGGGAAGCAATCTAAATGCAGACTCAATATAAGATTTTGCCATCATAGCCCCTTGCCCGTAATGTCGTACCCAGAAGTGTAAGATACTGCACATACCTCCGAGTCAATCGCATCATTGACCGAACCTCTCTTCGGGAAGGAAAGGTGGTGAATTAGCCTAAATTTATTGGGCTCCTTCTTCAGCACAACCCCTAAGGACGAGATAATCAAATCCGCTAAAGGTAACGAAGGGAAAGGGACACCCATGCGGCCTAATGCAACTTCCTTCCGCAATTCCTCAGAAACCACTTCTGAATGTTGCAAGGCCTAACGCAAGTTCCGGGTCTCCACAAACTAATGTCCTTGTGGTCCCACTGCAAGGACGGGCAGATCGCTCTCTGCTGTCGGAAATGTTCGTCGTACCTCAACCATGCATTTCCCCTGTAGACTCTGTAAGCCTCCCCGACTGCGTCCAGATAGCAGAAGAGCGCCGAACAGTGTTCCGGGTTCTTCTCACCAATCACACTAGCCATAATGGCGAAAGCCTGTAGCCAATTAGGGAAAGTCCACAGAATAAGTCTTTACCGTCTCTTTTCCTCATTCTCCTTCTTGTTCTCCTCTGGCTTGACCCTATCCAGATTTTCGCCAATGGTAGCAGTGAGAATATCTCCACATACTCACCTTTCCAAATTTTCTTTTTTTTCCCCCGGACCTCCAATTTAAGGTTGGACTCCCAGGGGCCCCTCAAAACACACATAGACTTTACATTTTGCCGAGCGGCCTCCCCCGCCGTCTCAGCCTTGTCCCCTGCCGCCGACTTACCGGACACCGCAGCCTGTCCCATCTCTGTGGTCTCCACGACGGCGGGCGCCGCCGCCACAGTAGCAGTGGGGGGCAACCCCAGACCCGGGAGCCCCCGTCGCTGCTGCCCCCCTGCAGACGGGACCCAGGCCACCACCAGGGTGGCTTGTCCGCTCATCCCAGGTTCAAACCTCTTGACCGGTTCCTTAAAACCCATCAGGAACCCCTGTAACCCTGTATCTGACCACAGATCGAACCAGCTAGGGAAGACCCCGCGAGCAGCTCTGCCCGCGTTTCCAAAGACTCTCTAAGGGACCTAGGCCCACCCCTTGAAACCAGCCCCTCTTCCCCCTCAGACTTTATAGAACAAGAATAAGCAAAATTGGACTTACCAGGCTGCCTAGGAAGAGTCCCACCAGCCAAAGGTCCATCGCTGCAGAACGTCCACGAGGCTCCTCCTCTTCTGACACGGACAGCTCGCCCTCAGATCTCTCAACCGACACCTCTTCACCTCTCAACGACAGCCCTCCAGGGGATGTGTCTCTGGATGCCAAGGATCCCTCTGGAGCAACTACACTTGCAAAGTGCACAGTCTGTTTGCCTTAGTAAATCAACCACGTTGTGTGGGTCTTACACCCTGACACTTCTATTCTGATAGGGATAAAACATACTAAATAACAGAACAAACAATGATCCCTGAGATGAATTTCTGTAATGTTATAGTGTATGGCGATTCAGATATTACAATTGTCGATTTGTAAGTGTTGCCCTTTAGGCTAGGTTCACACTGCTGCGAATTCTACTGCGAATTTGAGCCGTTGCGATCGCTCAAATTCGCAAGTTGCTCCCCCCCGTTCTACAACGTGTCTCTGTGTAGAAGCAGCCATCTTAGTGAAGCTGTGGGATTGAGTTGCTAAAGGCAAATAGACTGCACTCCGCAAGGGCATTTGCTCCAGAGCTTAGTAAATGGGGGAAGCTGACTTCCATCATCCAGTCATGTGCAAGCAAAAATGCATTTTTTTTTAATTCTTGCATGTGATTGGGTTTTTTTTGCAAAGTGAAGCTTTGTATCATTTACTAAGCTTTACTACTACAAATGCCCTTGCAGAGTGCAACTGTCTGTGCATAGTGCACAGTTTATCTGCCTTTAGTAAATCAACCCCCATGGCTTTGCTTCTCCATATCAGAGCAACTCCTCGCAGACTGGTGAGTTGATGATTGGTGTGGTAATGATCAAGAAGCAGCAAGAAAGTTGGATGAATCACAGATCCACAGAATGTTTGCTGCAGGAGCTGGGAGATCCTTCCACTGCATATCCTCAGGTACAGATTTCTTTCCGGTGGAACGCAAGCGTCACTTCCGGGTTGTCGCATAGGTCATGGTGTAGGTGAGGGCGTGACCTACACGACAACCCGGAAATTATGCTTGCGCTCCACCGTCCACTACCACCTACCAGGAAGCTAGTGTGGTGTCTGCAGAGAAACACACACCCCATCCTGGACGGCTGGATAGGGTGACAGCGCCCTTTGGGCTTTTTTATCTGCTTGTTTTACTTTGTTACAATGTACGTAGTTAGGATTAAGGGGACCACTGATGTATAGGGGATTTTAACATTAATAAACAGGATTACTCTATGTGGTGTTACTCTTGTGTTTTATGGTATATATGGAGCCCCTTTGCCAGTGGATCTTGCTGATGATGAGGACTTAGTATTGAAGTGGATGTTGAATACTTTACTCAATGCTCTTTTATTAGCGGCTTCTGGTGAGTTTGACCCCCTGGGGGAGTGTGCATCACATGGTGGAATACGTTTATTTTCTGGTAAAAGGTGCACGCTTGGACATCAGTGGTTCTACACCTGTAAAAGCTTTTGAACTGTCTTCATTATCACCTTCTACATAGAGACTTACAACTGTGTTTCTGGCCATATTCAGGGTACTACTTACTGTATGTACAGTTAACAATTTGTGATGTTCCGTGTAAAACGGCAAAGCTTCACTCATTGAGTTCAGGTCCACTTTAACTGTTTCATTATAGGATCTCAGCTGAAACGTTATAAAGTAAACATGATTCATTTAGCCCCTAGTGCTTGATGCTATTAAAAGCGTCTGACACAGTGGAAACCCCAATTCAGAAGAATGATCCTTCAACTTGGTGTGTCACAGAAATATGTTATGCTTTTGGGGGTCACATAGGGTCACGGGCTATTTCTATACCATTCAAGGATCTGATTCCTGAATAAATACACATAGTTCACACTCTGCAAGTTCCCAAGAGTATGACCAATAATACATGGCACCAGCGATTATCTCAAATATGAAATAGACTCTAATGCCCTGTACACACGATCGGACATTGATCGCACATTCCAACAACAAAATCCATGGATTTTTTCTGACGGATGTTGGCTCAAACTTGTCTTGCATACACACGGTTGCACAAAATTGTCGGAAAATCCGATCGTTCTTAACGCGGTGACGTAAAACACGTACGTTGGGACTATAGCCAATAGCTTTCGTCTCTTAATTTATTATGAGCATGCGTGGCACTTTGTGCGTTGGATTTGTGTACACACGATCGGAATTTTAACCGATTTGTTGTCGGAAAATTTTATATCCTGCTCTCAAACTTTGTGTGTCGGAAATTCCAACGGAAAAAGTCCGATGGAGCCCACACACGATTGGAATTTCCGACAACACAATCCGATCGCACTTCTTCCAGCAGAAAATCCGACCGTGTGTACAGGGCATAACATTTTAAGTAATTGTGCCCGACATATTCAAGCATGTGCCTCTTTTGGAATTATTTTTAGATTGCATTTATATAGCATACAATGGATATTATTAAGATATATGAACAATGTGGAAAAACATTTATTATGCACATCCTTATTTTTAGGGGTAGTAAAAAAAAGGAATTTTATTTGCACATTTGGATAATTCATGTTAGCTTCATCAATCAAACTGAAAAATACATTCTTCCAATAAATCAACACCACCAAATAAAATATGTACATGTAGTTAAAATAGGTGAATTCTTTCAGTTACAGTGCAGACTGCAGACAAGCTTACTGTAAACAATGTAATGGCTGATACCTGTGTCAACAGCTATTAAAACACAGAAAGAAGAAAATGCAGCGGTAAGTTATCCTTTATAATGAACTTTTACCTTTAAATGTGTTAAACCACTAGGAAGACTCAAGTTTAGGCACCCAGAATCTTATCAAGCAACATTGTTTAGTTACAGACCCAACCCTTAAAGTAATATTAACCACTTGCTTACTGGGCACTTATACCCCCTTCCTGCCCAGGCCAATTTTTAGCTTTTAGCGTTGTTGCACTTTGAATGACAATTGTGTAGTCATGCAACACTGCACCCAAACTAAATTTTTATCATTTTTTTCACACACATAGAGCTTTCTTTTGGTGGTTTTTAATCACTACACTTTTTTTATATCTTTTGCTGTCTTTCAACTATAGCGTGGCCGGAAAGTGGTTAAAGGCAAGCTTTTTTTCTTCCTTCTTAACCACCTCAATACTGGGCACTTTCACCCCCTTCCTTCCCAGACCAATTTTCAGCTTTCAGTGCTCTCTCACTTTGAATGACAATTACTCAGTCATGCTACACTGTACCCAAATGAAATTTTTATCATTTTGTTCACACAAATAGAGCTTTCTTTTGGTGGTATTTATTCACCACTTCATTTTTTATTTTTTGTGATATAAGCGAAAAAAGAGCGAATATTTTGAAAAAAAAACAAAATTTTCTACTTTCTCTTTTAAAAGAAACCAAAAAAATTTAATTTTGTCGAAAATTTAGGCAAAAATGTATTCTACCACATGTCTTTGGTAAAAAAAATCCTGATAATTGTATGATCATTGGTTTGTGTGAAAGTTATAGAGTCTACAAGCCATGCTACGCATTATTGAAAATGTATCAATCCTAATGCACTGATGGCCTAATGCACTGATCTCATTTCTTGAGGCCCTAAAATGTCAGGACAGTACAATAACCCCCCAAAAGACCCCTTTTTGGAAAGAAGACAGTCTGAGGTATTTAGTAAGAGGCATAGTGAATTTTTTGAAGTTGAAATTTTTTCCCCACAATGCTTTGGAAAATTAAGAAATATAGATTTTTTTTTTTCTTCACTAAATTGTCATATTTACAAGTTATTTCTCACACACGGTGCAGGCATAATTGCAATTACACCCCAAAATACATTCTGCTATTCGTCCTGAGTATGGCGATACCCCATGTGTGAGACTTTTCCACAACCTGGCCACATACAGAGGCCCAACATCCATATAGCACCATCAGGCGTTCTAAAGGCATAAATTACACATTTCATTTTCTGAGTACCTATCACATTTTTGAAGGCCCTGGAGCACCAGGACAATGGAATTACCCACAAAATGACCCCATTTTGGAAAGAAAACAACACAATGTATATTCTATGAGGCATACTGAGTCTTTTGAACATGTCATTTCTTCCCACAAGTTTTTGGAAAATGTGGAAAGAAAATGAAAACCTATTTTTTTCTCACAAAGTTGTCAATTTAGAAGATCTTTCTAACACATAGCATGTACATAGCCAAAATGACACCCCAAAATACATTCTGCTAATCGTCCTGAGAATGGCGATACCCCATGTGTGAGACTTTTCCACAGCCTGGCCACATACAGAGACCCAACATCCATATAGCACCATCAGGCGTTCTAAAGGCATAAATTACACATTTCATTTTCTGAGTACCTATCACATTTTTGAAGGCCCTGGAGCATCAGGACAATGGAATTACCCACAAAATGACCCCATTTTGGAAATAAAACAACCCAATGTATATTCTATGAGGCATACTGAGTCTTTTGAACATGTCATTTCTTTCCACAAGTTTTTGGAAATAGTGGAAAGAAAATGAAAACCTATTTTTTTCTCACAAAGTTGTCAATTTAGAAGATCTTTCTAACACATAGCATGTACATAGCCAAAATGACACCCCAAAATACATTCTGCTATTCGTCCTGAGTATGGTGATACCCCATGTGTGAGACTTTTCCACAGCCTGGCCACATACAGAGGCCCAACATCCATATAGCACCATCAGGCGTTCTAAAGGCATAAATTACACATTTCATTTCCTGAGTACCTATCACATTTTTGAAGGCCCTGGAGCACCAGGACAATGGAATTACCCTCAAAATGACCCCATTTTGGAAAGAAAACAACCCAATGTATATTCTATGAGGCATAATGAGTCTTTTGAACATGTCATTTCTTTCCACAAGTTTTTGGAAAATGTGGAAAGAAAATGAAAACCTATTTTTTTCTCACAAAATTGTCAATTTAGAAGATCTTTCTAACACATAGCATGTACATAGCCAAAATGACACCCCAAAATACATTCTGCTACTCGTCCTGAGTGTGACGATACCCCATGTGTGAGACTTTTCCACAGCCTGGCCACATACAGAGGCCCAACATCCATATAGCACCATCAGGCGTTCTAAAGGCATAAATTACACATTTCATTTCCTGAGTACCTATCACATTTTTGAAGGCCCTGGAGCACCAGGACAATGGAATTACCCACAAAATGACCCCATTTTGGAAAGAAAACAACCCAATGTATATTCTATGAGGCATAATGAGTCTTTTTAACATGTAATTTCTTTCCACAAGTTTTTGGAAAATGTGGAAAGAAAATGAAAACCTATTTTTTTTCTCACAAAGTTGTCAATTTAGAAGATCTTTCTTACACATAGCATGTACATAGCCAAAATGACATCCCAAAATACATTCTGCCACTCATCCTGAGTATGGCGATACCCCATGTGTGAGACTTTTCCACTACCTGGCCACATACAGAGGCCCAACATGCAAGTAGCACCTCCAGGCTTCTAACACATAGCATGTACACACCAAGAATTACACCCCAAAATACATTCTGCTGAGCAAAAGGTAAAAAAAAAAAGCTCACCTGTGGTTTTAGCAGGCAGGAATACCGTTCCAGAGCAGCCAAAGCATTTGTCCAGACAGCCAAAGGAAATGTCCAGGAATTGTCCAGGCAGCAGACAGATATGGAAAAGTATGAACATGGTTCAGTACAGTCCAAGGTTTAGCAGGCAGTTCAGGTAACAGGCATAGGCATGGCCAGTCCAGGTGGTAGGCAAAGGCATGGCAAGGTCATGTGGCAGGCAAATGCATGGCAAGGTCATGTGGCAGGCAAAAGGCATGGCCAGTTCAGGTGGCAGCAGGCAGCACTTTATACATTGGGCCTTGGTCAGGTAAGACCTGAGGACAGGGGTAGAGGCTTCTTCCCACCCAAATCTCTACGAAGCCTCCGAGTCTCCAGACCCTAATCCGAGAAAACTAAAAACCCGGAGAAAAATGTTTTCTCCACTCGGAAAACCTTTTCTGGAGCCCCTCACATATGTGAGACCCCTGTGCTGTACAGTGGCAGGGCAAATGATCAGTTCAGGAGGCAGGCAAAAATCATGGTCATTTAACAGTCCGGGTCAATTCACGTTGAAGGCAGAAAGATGTTTGGCAGAGGCATAGTCGTTAACAGTCCGGGTCAATTTACGTTGAAGGCAGAAACATGTTTGGCAGAGGCATAGTCGTTAACAGTCCGGGTCATTCACAGAAATGGCAGATAGTGGAAAAAAATCACCTTCACTGTACTAATAGTGTAGTGAAGTATGATAGCTCCGATAGCATGTTCCAATACAGAGCCCTGGCTCGGAGGGACATTCGGGACAGTAGTATCGGGTGTCACGGCGAATTCCTCTACTTGCACATACACAACATTTTTTTGGGGGTTTGCGACCTGTTTGGGTAAGAGGGAGGATTTCGGGAAAGTGCCTTTCATGGAGTCTGGCTAACGCATCGGAGCGAATTAGTTGAGGGGCTTGGCCTTGGGGATAGAGAAGGGCTGTTAAAACTTCTTCTTGGAATTTTAGATAGGGTAGGGAACTTTGGGTGCACTTAGAAAAAATGATATAGGAATTAAATAGGGCAAGTTGCATCAAATAAATGGCGACTTTCTTGTACCAAAATAGTGATCTCCTGGTGGCCAAGTAGGGCTGCATCATCTGGTCGTTCATATCCACCCCCCCCCATGTATAGGTTGTACTCATGCACACATTTTGGCTTCTGTATGGGGCCTCCTCTTCTCTGAAGTTCCACCAAGGTGTCGTCATGTATTGTTGAAAGGATGTAGACATCTCTTTTTTTATCTCTCCACTTCACCGCTAGTACTTCTTCAGTTCGCATACTGGCCATTTCACCCTTCCTTAATTTCTTGGTGACCAATCTTTGTGGGAAGCCTTTGCGGTTGGTCCGTGCTGTCCCACAGGCCACAGTGTTCTTCAGGTACAAATGGCGGAAAAGTGGGAGACTAGTGTAGAAATTGTCTACGTAAAGGTGGTAACCTTTCCCAAGTAATGGTTGGATCAGCTGCCAGACAATTTTGCCACTTGTTCCCATGTAGGTAGGGCATCCAGGGGGGTTTAGCTGTCTGTCTTTTCCCTCATAAATCATAAAATCATATGTGTAACCCGTGGCCCTGTCACACACCTTATAAAATTTTACCCCACGTCTGGCTCTTTTACTGGGGAGGTATTGTTTTATTCCCAGTCTTCCGGTGAAGTGCACCAGGGATTCATCCACACATATGTTTCTATCAGGGGTAAACATCTCCTTGAAGCTGGCGCAAAAAAAATTGATTAGGGGCCGAATTTTGAATAACTTATCGTAACTGGGATGATTTCGAGGGAGGCATTGGGCATTGTTATTGAAGTGTAAAAATCTCATGATCATCTCATAACGGGTTCTGGGCATAAATGACGAATAGATCGGCATGTGGTGGATAGGTTGGGTAGACCAGTAGGAATGGAGTTCATTTTTTTTTGTCAGCCCCATGTTGAGGGTTAGGCCAAGGAAAATTTTAAATTCTTCTACGGTGAGGGGTTTCCAAACAAAAGGACTGGCATATGAGGAACTGGGATTGTTGGCTATGTGTTGGCTGGCGTATAGATTACATTGCTCCACAATGTAGGTTAGGAGTTCATTGGTAAAAAATAAATGAAAATAATAAAGTGGGGTTACATTTTCCGTCTGCATCTGAGGGCCTGGCTGGGCTGTGAAAAGGGGTATTACAGGTTCTACTGATGTATCGGGCAGCCATGTTGGATACAGTAGAACATCTGGGAGGCTAGTATGGGCACTGCCTCGTTGATGGGATCCGTTGCTAGCATCTGGCCTATCTTCTAGGAAGGTTGCAGAAGTGCTGGTGGATGCCCGCCTATCCCGAAGTGCTGCGCTGCTGGTGGATGCCTGCTGGTGGATGCCCTGGAGTGCTGCGCTACTGGTGGATGCCTGCATGTCATCCTGGAGTGCTGGGCTGCTGGTGGATGCCTGCATATCATCCTGGAGTGCTGCGCTGATGGTGGATGCCTGCTGGTGGATGCCCTGGAGTGCTGCGCTGCTGGTGAATGCCTCCTCCTGCTCATTTCTCCTGATTCTCCTTGTTAGGATTGTATCTTCCTCTGTTTCCAACTCGGAGCCACTGCTTTCCACTGGCTCATAGTCACTATCCGAGTCTGACGGAGAGAATTCCCCGCTACTCTCGTCCGACATACTCTGGAGTATTTGGAGAGCCTCCTCTGCGCTGTAAGACCTTTTTGTCATGTTGGCGGGCAGATGTGTCAGATGGCAGGCGGCAGATGTGCCAGATGGTGGGCGGCTGTGCCAGATGGTGGGTGGCAGATGTGCCTGATCGTGGGCAGATGGCGGCTGGCAGATGTGCCTAATGGCGGGCGGGCAGATGTGCCTGATGATGGTGGGCGGCTGATGTGTCAGCTGTTGACGGGCTGATGTGTCAGCTGATGACGGGCTGATGTGTCAGCTGATGACGGTGTCAGATGGCGGGCGACAGATGTGCCTGATGGCGGGCGGCAGATGTGCCTGATGACTGGCGGGCAGATGTGCCTGATGACTGGCGGGCAGATGTGCCTGATGACTGGCGGGCAGATGTGCCTGATGGCAGGCGGGCAGATGTGCCTGATGGCAGGCGGGCAGATGTGCCTGATGACTGGCGGGCAGATGTGCCTGATGGCAGGCAGGCAGATGTGCCTGATGATGGTGGGCAGCTGATGTGTCAGCTGTTGACGGGCTGATGTGTCAGCTGATGACGGGCTGATGTGTTAGCTGTTGACGGTGTCAGATGTGCCTGATGGCGGGCGGCAGATGTGCCTGATGACTGGCGGGCAGATGTGCCTGATGACTGGCGGGCAGATGTGCCTGATGACTGGCGGGCAGATGTGCCTGATGACTGGCGGGCAGATGTGCCTGATGACTGGCGGGCAGATGTGCCTGATGGCAGGCGGGCAGATGTGCCTGATAGCGGGCAGATGTGCCTGATGGCAGGCGGGCAGATGTGCCTGATGACGACGGGCTGATGTGCCGGCTGTTGGCGGACAGATGTGCCCGCTGTTGGCGGACAGATGTGCCAGTTATTGATGGGCAGATGTTCACTGACAGGTGTTTTCACTGTTTGGGGACACTGTGTTTTGGGGACACTGTGTTTTGGGGACACTAGCTGGGTGATCAGTGGGTAAACAGCAGACAAACAGCTTTATTACTCACTGATCTCCTGGCTGCAGCACAGATCTCTCTTCCTCTCCTCACTGACAGGCTCTGTGTGAGGAGAGGAAGAGATGAGAGCAGTTACTACGCTCTCTATTTACATTACATGACGACTGTGATTGGACACAGTCGTCATGTGATCAGGAGGGCCAATCACAGGGCCCTCCTGTGTTGTGCTGTCTCTGGGGGACACAGGCAGATCGGGATCGCGCCGCTGCGCGGGCACGTGGCGGCGCGATCTCCTGTCATCTGCCACCCCCTCCCCCTTGTTTACTATACGATGGCTGTGATTACACACAGCCATCGTGCGGATCAGGAGGGCAAATCACATTGCCCTCCTGCCGCTCTGAGATGCGGCGTGTCCGAGTGACACGCGCGCATCGGGATTGCGCGGCTGCGCGGGAGCGCGCCCGCGTGATCCCGCTCCTTCTGAAGGACGTTCGGGAACGTCCAGTCAGAAGGAGGGAGCTCCCACCCGGCCGTATATGTGCAGTGGCTGGGTGGGAAGTGGTTAAAAAACAAACATGTTATACTTACCTGCTCTGTGTAGTGGTTTTGTACAGAGCAGCCCTAAACCTCCTCTTCTTGGGTTCCCAGCCAGCGCTCCAGGCTCCTCCCTCCTGCAAAGCGCCACTAGAGCAAACAGCTTGGTAAGTCCAATCAGACACAGAGCCGTGGTTTGGCCCCATCCCCTCTCTCTTTTCATTGGTTCACTGGCTGTGACTGGTGTCTTAACCAATGAGGAGGGAGAGTCCCCCGAGTACAGAGGCTGTCGTGCACATCGCTGGATTGCGATGGGGCTCAGGTAAGTATTAGGGGGGGCTGGGTGGGCTGCTGCACACAGAAGGTTTTTTAGAATGGATGAAGGCAAAAAACCTTGAGCCTTTAGAACCACTTTAAGGGTCCATCACACAGGGCTTAAAAAATGCTGATTCTAGAGAGGTTTTGCATTGTTTCTCCTGGTTGTAGAAGCAGCTTAATGTTATCCTATGTGCTAGAGCTGCACGATTAATCGTTAAGAATCATTATCGCGATTTTTTTTCCCCGTTGCGATCTTGACAAAAGTGTTTCACGATTCTGTCTATGCAAAGAATTCTCTCTGCTCTTCTGAAGCCACAGCCAGAAAAAGAAAGGAAGAAAAAAAAACGGGCAGTCTGCCAAGAATCACAACATTCTTTAGCAGTGAAACTTAAAGAGGAGTTCCACCCAGGGGCTCCATTAAAAAAAAAATTAGAAGTCAGCAGCTGCAAATACTGCAGCTGCTGACTTTTAATTGGACACTCACCTGTCCCTGGGTCCAGCGATGCGGGGGATCGAAGCCCCGCTCATCCTCCCCCTCCGCTCGTAGGCGCCGGCATTTCAACTGTGGGCGCCGGGCTGTGGCATCACAGCCTGGCACCCACTGCGCATGCGCGAGTGGCGCCATGCGCCGTGATTGGCCGCTCAATCACCTGGGACCTGTAATGGGTCGCAGATGATTGACAGGAGGGAGGGAGCAGAGCCGAGCCCTTCCTGTGCCTGGGGGGAAGTGATGTCACCAGCCCAGGCAAAGGAATAGGCAGACTACGAGGGACCACCTAGCAACAGGCATTTAGAGGTAAGTAAAAAAAAAAAAAATATTCAAATGTTTTTTTGTTTTTTTTTTTACAATTTTTCAGGTATTTTTGTTTTTTTGGGTGGAACCCCACTTTAAGTATAGACAATTTGTAACAATTTGTCAATGGAATAGACTTTGTGTGTAAATGAGGAAAGTTTAACCACTGAAACACTAAACCTTTTTCTGACATTTGTTGGTTTCAAGTTAAAATCTTTTTTTTTTTTTGCTAAAAAATTACTTAGAACCCCCAAACATTATATATATTTTTTTAGTAGTGACCTAAAGAATAAGATGGTGGTTGTTGCAATATTTTATGTCACACTGTATTTGCGCATTGTATTTTGGAAAAAATTACTTTAATGAATTAAAAAAAAAAAACAAAACTAACCAATAAAGTTAGCCCGATTTTTTTTGTATAATATGAAAAATTTTATGTCACGAGAATCGTGATCTTTTTATTCTAAGCAAAAAAATCTTGATTCTCATTTTGGCCAGAATCGTGCAGCTCTACTATGTGCCCATTCACATTATGACATATAGAGGCATATTTAAGAGGAGAATTTAGAGGCAAAAAAAAACAAAAAAAAAAAACATCACGTGCGTTTTTGAGAAGAGTTTTAAGGCAGAATTTTTTTTTTTCAAAAACGCGCATAAATGCCGCATTTAAGAGCGTTCAGTGTTTTCAAGTGTATATTGAAAAATTAGCCCAGGGGAAGGTTTTAAAAAAAAATGCTTATAAAAGCAAATGACCGAAAACTCTCTTAAACTCTTCTAAATCCATGTGCAATACGAGCGACTATGAGCACTCTTTATGATACTTTTTCTGGTATTTTTTTCTGCTCCTAGTGCGCGTGGCCCCCTAGCCTGCATCCTGAAGAGTAACATTTCACAAAGGTGAGTATAAAGCTGGCTGTACATTTGAGCTGTGGGTGGCCCTATTGGCACCTTCTCGCCTGACATAATTCAATCTAAAAGTAGAAGGATCCAGGTGAAAAATGTATGGCCAAACAGTGGCTGCATCCCTCTAGTTGCACTGTTCAAGAATCCTAATAGCCACCAACAAAGAGAAAATGGATAGCTGGAGTTCTACTTTAGGGCATGAATCTGTGACTGTATTGAACAATACCAGCACGCTGATATTACAGGAGCTGAGAGTAATGCATTACATATCCAGGATCATCCATCTATGTCAAGCCTTTGAATAAGTCAGATGTAGCATAAAGATAAAGATCATAGATACAGCATCAGCGGTTAGTTACTTCGTTAGGTAGTGCAGTGAGAGCATCAGTGTGACTAAGGTGTTTGATGATTCCATTTTTTTTGCAGTAAAATAAATGTTTTATAGTAAAAAAGTCCTTGTAGGCAGTGGACTGACTGCAGTATGGATGGCTGCTCAAACAAGGCAAAATTAAACTAATTCATCAGGTCTGAGAGATACAATTTTGATTACAGAAGTGGCATATCAAGCGATATCATCACACCAGATATCTCTTGCTTCATCTTATCGGAAAATACCTCAGGTGTTACTTAAGTGAACATATGGGAAATGCTAAACATTTGTGGTAGACTCTTGACAAAACATGCTTTTTGCCCCAGTGTTTATTGGATAACATGTCTTCTATGGCTGGGTATAGCTTCTGTCCTTAGGCAGTTGGACACTAGGCTAAACTGAAGGCACAGCCTCATCTAATGACCATAACTCATGCATGCACTGGATGTGCTCAGTTTGGTTGAGTGTCCTAAGGAAGTATGTTAGTAGGGAAGAGTGTCTTTCCACTTTTATTAGGTTTTATCATGTGGAAGTTACAACTTCAGTTGATGCCATTTTTGGCCCCACTTACATGGACCTATAGGCAGTATCTAAGTCTTAGAAAAAAATCAGTTAAAGGTGGGGTGTTGTATATAGTAGTTCAAAGAATTCTAGAGGAGGTATCATCCCCAAAATATATATATATATATATATATATATATATATAAAAACATCAAAAATATCTAAGTCTCATCTTGGACACAATCCAGGGAGCGTATGTTCCTTCCCAAGGAAAATATTTGGACCCTTTACTCCAAGGTAGCTTTTGCATGAGGGTGCTAGGTTTCATGGTAGCCTTTTACAAGGCAGTCCCTTATGCTCACTTTCATTGAAGACTGCTGCAATCCTGACAGCATGGGACAAACAGTCTCTGTTCTTGGATCAACCCATGAATCTAAGCACTAAAGCGAAGTTGGCTATTGGTGGCTTTCCAGCTTGGCACTGGAGTCGGAGAAATCAGGGAAATCTTGGTGTGGAATGCCAGGCTGGGAAGGAGTCCTTGATTCTCCATCGGTTCAGGGGATGTGGTCTTCAGAGGAGTTTCGGATGCAAATCAATGTCCCCAATGATCCCCCTACTCTGCAGACTGCTGGTTTGGGTCCAATCCAACAACACCATAGCTATTGCATACATATTTCATCAAGGCATAACCAGGAGTCAAGCCACTCTCTGAAAAGTGGACCTCATTCTGACTTGGGCAGAGGTGAACATTTACTGTCTACGGGGCACATTCCAAGAGTGGAAAATTGGCAAGCAGACTTCTCAAGCCACCAACAGCTGGATTCTGGGGAATGGCCATTCCCCCTGGAGATTTTTCACTCTCTCTGTCTCCTGCGCGGAATGCCAGATGTAAACCTTCTGGCTTCCAGGTTCAACCACAAACTATATAGGTTTGTACCCAGGTCCAGGAATCCTCAGACCTTCGGAGTGGATGCCCTGGTCTCTCCGTTGATCCTTTGGAGTGGATGCCCCAGTCTCTCTGTTGATTCAGCTCAACTGGATTTATGCATCCACCCTCCTAAACTCCTACCTTATTTGCTTCGGAGGATAGAGAGGGAAGGCATACCGGTGATTCCCTTTCGACTGGATTGGACCAGGAAGGTGTGGTACTATAATCAGATCACTGGCAAACTCTGCACGGGCCCTACTTGACTTCTGGACCTTCTTTTACAAGGTTTAATCCTGCTTCACAGTCACTGGCTTTGACGGCATGGCTGTTGAAGCCCAAGCCCAAGTCCTGAGGGACAGGGTTCTTTCAGAAAGCCCTCATCTGACCTGTGTGGAACACATCGGGTAAGCAGGGGTCAAAAACAAAAAAAAAGTGGGGGGGGGGGGGAGAGGCTGAAGGTCCACTTTAACTCTCCTGTGTCCTGTGATGCACTCCAAGAAGGGATTTTACAGGAAAGTGAAAAATCCAGTTTTTGTTTTTGGACTGTTACCACGGATAAAATATTTTCTCTGGAAGGTTACTCTTTGGACTTTTGCCATTTTGTTGGTGTTCTTGGCCTCATTCAGTACATATATGGGATATAGGCACTAGATGGGGCTGTGTCTTCTGTTTTGCATAGTGGCCATCCTCCTAGAGGCAACATCTACACCCAACGACTGTGTTCAACAGGGGTTGAACTAATGGAATAAAGGATTTTAAGGTTTGTACAAAAATCCCCCTTTGTCTGTCTCCTCTTCACAGCCCAGAGTGCTCCCAAATAAGATATTCAAGTGCTGTGAATGCCTCTTCTGTGAGTTGGTAACCAAGCCTTAAAGATAATCTGTCACTTTGTCTTGAATGGACAAACCTAAATGATAAAACAGTTTAATTACGTATTTTCTGCTGGACTGAAGGCTCAGTGGGTACGAGAACCTGATGCTTTGCTGCCCATAGTCAAAACACAGGTTAACATTAAACCAATAAATAACCATGGTTGGCTCAGAAGGGTAATCTGTTTTCTATAACCAACTGCAACTTTTCCAGCACTCAGAAACTTTATTCTCTTCAAGTGAAAGGAAAATATATGCCAGCCTCCTCAGCTCTAATGTTCTGAGAGATTTATTTGAATCTACTGTCAATGGGGCTCCTGTTGTCACCACCAACTGAGGTTTGATTGGCAGATTAGCAATCTAACAAGGTAGAATACCGTAGCTTGCTGTTTTTTCCTTCCTAGTGAGCTTGCTCTTGTGTATCCATAGCATTTCCTCCACTTCCCTCCATAGACATAAACACAGCAGTCACATCAAATGCTGGCCTGAAGGCACTCTGATCACATCTCATTGTCCAACTGCCCACCAGTCTCTATGACCAGCTTAAAACAATGAAAATACAAAATTGTCAGGTATTAGTTTTAGATTCCTACATTGTTTTAATTTACAGGCTTAGTCTACTGCCAGCCATACACAGTTCAAATCTTCAAACAGTTAATATACAGGCTGAATGTACCAAGCTGATTGAAAAACTTGGGTAAACCAGCCTGCCGAACTCTCTTGCGATAATTGATAGTGGCTGATAAAGCCGCTAGCAATAATCACTCTCTTCTCCCAGGGGTGACGGCTTACCCCGCCTCCCCACCGGAAGAAGACAATTCCTGCTTCCCCTGTCAGCACTGGGGAATTCCATACATAGGTCGAATTCTGAAATAATTTTCTTTCAAAAAATCTTTCAAAATCTTTCAAAAATCTTAACTAAGAATTTTGGTTTGGATTTTGCATTAGTGGGCCGCAGCAACGGGCGATTTTTGTGTGGCCATCAAATTTGAGTGATCGGGCATGTTGGAAATCTTTTGCAAAACTAATGATTTTCTAATCAATGATGGGAGAATCGTGCGAGAAATATAATAGAAAAAGAAGCGAACATGAGCGCAAGAAAAGAAAATTCCTGGAAAGAAAAGAAGATTCCCACCCACGAAAATTATTTTCTGTAGCCATATGAGGTAAAATTAAAGTCTTGGTTGATCGAATTTCGAAATCAATGGTCGCACCATCGGATTACAAAACAAACAAAATTTCTGATTTCTGATGAGGTGGCACTGATGAAGAGGCACTAATATGCAGCACTGCTAGGCGGCACTGATATGCAGCACTGATGGGCAGCACTGATATGTAGAACTGATAAGCACTGATAGGTGATACTGATGGGCACTAATTGGCAGCACTGATTGGCGGCACTGATGAGCAGGCACTGATGGGCACTGAAAGGCAGCACTGACTGGCATCACTGATAGGCACTGACTGGCATCACTGCTGGGCACTGTACTGATAATCAGGGCACTGATGATCAGTGCCCTGATTGTCTGTGCAGGTCTCCCCTGTCAGTGTGAGGAGAGGAGAGCCGATAACCGGCATTTCCTTGTTTACATGTGATCAGCTGTGATTGGACACAGCTGATCACATGGGTAAAGAGCCTTGTCATTGGCTCTTTATTGAGATCGGGAATGCGCTGTGTCCCGTGGACACAGCGCGCCGCCGATCACCGCACTTGCGTGCCCACGGTGAGAGTGGGACAACATCATATGACGTCATCCCAGAACGAGAGAGACACCCCACTGCTGTCATTTGTCTATACGGCGGGCGGGAGGTGGTTAGTTACAGTGGCGGCCCATGCATTGTGGGCACACGGGCGCCGACCCCCCATCCATGCGCCCAGCCCCTTTCAGAACGCTGGGTGCATGGACTCCTATGGCAGGGGTGGGAGGCAGGCCCAGATTAAGAGCATCATGGGCCTGGTGCTAAGGATGTTGGTGGGCCTTTTTATGAAAATAAATAAAATGAAAACGCAAACAATTTTTTGTTAAATTTAAATTAGAGAGAGAGAGAGAGAGAGAGGGAGAGAGAGAGGGAGAGAGACGGGGAGAGAGAGGGGGAGAGAGAGAGAGAGAAAGAGAGAGAGAGAAAGAGAGAGAGAGAGAGATAGAGAGAGAGAGTGAAAGAGAGAGAGAGGGTGGTAGGGTGTGAGTTAGAGAACAGGGTGAAAGAGAGGGGATGAGAGAGAGAGGGGGGTGGGAGTGAGGGGGTGAGTCTGTGGGGGGCACAGCATAGTACATTACGGGGGGGGGGGTATAGCACAGTACATCACATGGTTGGCACAACACATTACATGGTGGATACATGAATACAGCACATTTAATGGCGGGCACAGCACATTACGCGGTTGGCACTGCCCAATACAGCACATTACAAGGTAGGCACAGTACATTATATGGTGGGCACAGCACATGACATGGTTGGTACTGCACAACACATTGCATGGTGGGCACAGCACATGCACACAGTGGGCACAGGACCTTATATGGTGGGCACAGCACATGACATGGCAGGCACAGCTGAGCACATTACATGGTGGGCACTGGACATTACAAGTGGGAAATGCACAGAACATTATATGGTGGGCACAACACATTATATAGTGGGTACTGCACATAGCATGGTGGGCACTGCACAGCACATGACAAGGTGGGCACTGCATGACACAGCACAGCACATTACATTGTGAGCACAGCACATTAAATGGTGGACACCACACATGACATGATGAGCCCTACACACCACATTCCATTGTGGGTACTGCACGGCACATGCCATGGTGGACAATGTACAGCACATTACATGGTGAGTACAGCATATTACCTGGTAGGCACTGCATGGTGCAGCACATGACATGGTGGGCACAACACAGCACATGACATGGTGGGCACTGCACAGCAATTTACATGATGGGCACTGCACATGACATGGTGGGCACTGCATGACACAGCACATTACATGGTGGGTACAGTGCATTACATGGTGGGCACTGCATGGCACAGCACATGACGTGGTGGGCACAGCGCATTACATGGTGGGCACTGAATGGCACATAACATTACATGGTGGGCACAACACATTACATGGTGGGCACTGCATGGCATAGCACGTTTCATGGTGGGAAATGCAACTGCACATTACATGTTAGGAACTGCACATGACATGGTGGGCACTGTTGAACAGCACAGCACATTACACAGTGGGCACAACACACTACATGCTGGGCACAACACATGGCAGGGTGGGCATAGCATAGCACATGACATGGTGGGAAGTGCACATGACATGGTGGGCGCTGCACATTACACGGTGGGCACTGCACATTACATGGTGGGATCACTGTATGGCACAGCACATGACATGGTGGACACTGCAAATTACATAGCGGGCATTGCAAGGCACAGCCATGACATGGTGGGCATTGCACATGACATGGTTGGCACATCACATGACATGGTGGGCACTGCACATTACATGGTGGGCAATGCAAGGCACAGCACATGACATGGTGGGCACTGCACATTACATGGTGGGCACTGCAAGGCACAGCATGACATAGTGGGCACTGCACATCACATGAAGGGCAATGCAATGCACAGCACATGACATGGTCAGCACAGCGCATTACATGGTGGGCACTGCAATGTACAGCAAATGACATACTGGACACAGCACATTACATGGGGGGCACTGCAAGGCACATGACATGACATGGTGGGCACAGCACATTACATGGGGGGCACTGCAGGGCACATGACATGACATGGTGGGCACAGCGCATTACATGGTGGGCAATGAATGGCACATAACATTACATGGTGGGCACTGCATGGCATAGCACGTTTCATGGTGGGAAATACAACTGCACATTACATGTTAGGAACTGCACATGACATGGTGGGCACTGCAAGGCACAGCATGACATAGTGGGCACTGCACATCACATGAAGGGCAATGCAATGCACAGCACATGACATGGTCAGCACAGCGCATTACATGGTAGGCACTGCAATGTACAGCAAATGACATACTGGACACAGCACATTACATGGGGGGCACTGCAAGGCACATGACATGACATGACATGGTGGGCACAGCACATTACATGGGGGGCACTGCAAGGCACATGACATGACATGGTGGGCACAGCACATTACATGGGGGCACTGCAAGGCACATGACATGACATGGTGGGCACAGAACATTACATGGGGGCACTGCAAGGCACATGACATGGTGGGCACAGAACATTACATGGGGGCACTGCAAGGCACATGACATGACATGGTGGGCACAGCACATTACATGGGGGCACTGCAAGGCACATGACATGGTGGGCACAGCACATTACATGGGGGGCACTGCAATGCACATGACATGGTGGGCACAGCACTTTACATAGTGGGCACTGCAATGCACATGACAGGACATGGTGGGCACAGCACATTACATGGGGGGCAATGTAATTGAAATCAAAAGTATGCGCACCTGACCTTTCTTCATCGATCCTTCGACTCTTACGCTCCTTTTTAGTGTTGCTTGTGGAGTGGATATTTGCAGCATACTTTCTGCTATAGCCTCCTTAATAGGGCTTAGAATTTTGCACATCCTTCTGAGGCAATCTGTTCAATTTAATTTCTCTGCCACTGCAGACTGCATGCAGGCAAAAAATGCGCAATAAGTTGGCCGAGGCATTTCCTATCATTATGACATAAACGCATGCGAGCCAGTGCCACATGGGCTGCTTGGGGAGCATGAAAGCCTCCCTGTAGAGGACTCTGTGGGACGCAGATTGTCATGGTCAGGAGAAGATAACTGATGGTAGGTTTTATGTTTTTTGGAGCATTTGCGTTCAGGGCTTCTGCTCCTAAAATAGTGCAAAACACCATAATTTGCAGTCCTTGAGCACTCTTTTAAAAACATGTCCCATTTTGCCCCCTCCTACCTTTTGCTAGTCTTCTGTGCCACTAACAGGTGTTTGCACAAAATATATGGAGAAAATCATATTACCGCTCACCAAAAAACATGTACACTGTCTCTAACCGCTTTCGGACCAGCCGCCGCAGTTTAACTGCGGCAGGCTGGCTCCCCTGCGCGAAATCACGTTACTGTACGTGATCTTGCGGGGTCCGGATAACAGGCGCGCCCGCTGAACAGCGGGGACGCCGGTGCTCGTGGCCGACAGTCGTGATGACCGCCGGCCTCGAGTGACCGTGACCAGGAGACACAGAACAGGGACGAGTGTGTGTGTAAACACACACTTCCCTGTTCTGACAGAAGTGACAGATCGTGTGTTCCTATTAGCTAGGAACCACGATCTGTCACTTCCTGCAATTAGTCCCTCCCCCTTCAGTTAGAATCACCTCCCAGGGAACATAGTTAACCCCTCCACCGCCCCCTAGTGTTAACCCCTTCACTGCCAGTGACATTTTTACAGCAATCAATGCATTTTTAATCTCACAAAAATTGTCCAATGTGTCCGCCGTAATGTCGCAGTCACAATAAAAATTGTAGATCGCTGCCATTACTAGTAAAAAAATTAAAATGCTATAAATCTATACCCCTATTTTGTAGGCGCTATAACTTTTGCGCAAACCAATCAATATACGCTTATTGCGATTTTTTTTTTACCAAAAATATGTAAAAGAATACATATTGGCCTAAACTGAGGAAAAAAAATGTTTTTTTATATATTTTTGGGGGATATTTATTATAGCAAAAAGTAAAAAATAATGCGTTTTTTTTCAAAATTGTCGCTCTTTTTTTGTTTATAGCGCAAAAAATAAAAACCGAGGCGATCAAATACCACCAAAAGAAAGCTCTATTTCTGGGAAAAAAAGGATGTCAATTTTGTTTGGGTACTAGGTTGCATGACCGCACAATTGTCAGTTAAAGCGACGCAGTGCCGAATCGCAAAAAGTGCTCTGGTCAGGAAGGGGGTAAATTCTTCCAGGGCTGAAGTGGTTAAGACCCATCTGCCTTCATCCACTTCAGAAGCAGCAACAGGTGAGCTCAGGCAACACTTCCAGAGGCAGACAGCAGACACAGTCAGAGTCTGAGGCAAAAAACAGACTGTCCAACCTACAGGAACTCACAGCACAGCAGAGAGCAACGGCAACAAGTCTTTTCCTGGCAGGACTGCGGAGAGAGAAAGAGAGAAGCCCGTTCCCTTTCAGACTTCTAAGACTGTTGCTTGGCGACTGGCAATTACCTTCCCGTTCTACCCCATCTCCCTGCCTCCTGTGACATCATCTACAGCCACTCTCAGATTGAAAATAAAGCCAAGAGAGCAGTGTTGCAGCACGGCATATACAAGACAGGAAAAACCCAAGGGAGAAGCAATGGCAACATTACAGAGCTTTTCTAATACCACACCTGTACAATATCGATGCTGTTTAAGCATCATTTCCCCACGGCCCGGCACACAGTTTTTAGGAAGGTTTAATTCCAACCTTCTGGGTCTTCCAACTACAGGAGAGGCTAAACCAGGAGGGGTAGGTGTGGCGGAGGGGGATATGCTTGCAGCAACCAAAGCATAGTTGCCAACATTCTCCAAAAAATTTTAGGGACACTTTTTCGTCTGTAGGTAGAGTATTATTTTAATTAGGGGCGGGGCAGTTGTTTGTAGGTGTGGTCTAGTAGAAGTGAAAAAAATGCAAAAAATGGCCATGGTTTAAATTATGCTAAATAATTGGCGTAGCTTAAAGAGATGTGGTTTAACCCCCTTCCTGACCAGGCCATTTTTTTGCGATACGGCACTGCGTTGCTTTAACTGACAATTGCGCAATCACGCAACACTGTACCCAAATAAAATTGATGTCATTTTTTTCCCACAAATAGAGCTTTCTTTTGGTGGTATTTGAACACCTCTGCAGTTTTTATTTTTTGCGCTATAAACAAAAAAAGGCCGACAACTTTGAAAAAACCCCAATATTTTTTACTTTCTGCTATAAAACACATCCAATAAAAAAATGTAAAAAAACTAATTTCTTCATCAATTTAGGCCAATATGTGTTTTTGGTAAAAAAAAAAAAAAAAAAATCCCAGTAAGCATATATTGATTGGTTATCAATAGGAAAAGTTATAGCGTCTACAAACTATGGGATAGATTTATGGACTTTTTTTTTTTTTTTTTTTGTTTTTACTAGTAATGGCAGAGATCAGTGATTTTTAGCGGGACTGCGACATTGCAGCGGACAAATCTGACACTAAATGACACTTTTTGGGACCAGTGACACCAATACAGTAGTCAGCACTAAAAAAATGCAATGTCACTGTATAAATGACACTGGCAGGGAAGGGGTTAACATCAGGGGCGATCAAAGGGTAAAGTGCTTTCTAACTGTGGGGGGAATGCTGTGACTGGAGAAAAACAGATCTGTGCAGAAACACAAGATCTCAATTTTCTTCCCATACAGAATGGCGGTCTGCCTTGTTTGCATAGGCAGACTGCCATTCTGCCTCTCCTGTGAATGATCGCAGGTGGCCAGCAGACCCGCTGATTGCCTCCCGCTGTGTCCAGTCTTGCCCTAGAGCTGATCTTAGCAATCACGTACAGGTACATGATTTTGCACTTAAAGGTCGCCCTGCCGCAGTAAATGTACATGGGGCAGTCCTTAAGCGGTTAATAGAGTCTGAGATGACTTACATAGTGGAAAATGTGGTAATACTGTATAGGGAAAGAAAAAGAGATAGGGGGATGGAGGGAGAGTGCAGCCCGCCTCCTGCTACCTCCTCAGGCCACTAGCTGCCTGAATTTATGTTAGATTTCTCCCTCTATCTTCAATCCATCTCCCAGTCCCGACTCCCAGACCACCCATCTTACTATGTGGACGGCCCAGGATGACACCGGGTGATCATGGACCGGTGACACTTTTTGTATGGGGGATCAGACAGCCCGGCCTGTCCTTGCCCAGGACAAAACCTATTTTCCGGGATTCTGCCCGGGACAGGCTCGGACTGGGACATGGCTCTGAATCCTGTGAAACATGGTTGCCTGTTTGGGTTGCTCAGTCCACATTATTGTAGCACCCTCTAGTGGCTGACTTCTAGTGGTGTTGAACAACATGGTTGCCTGTTTGAGTTGCTCAGTCCACAATATTGTAGCACCCACTGGTGTGCTAGAGTAGGATTTTTCTGTAGTGTAGGTAAATTGTTATGCTTGGCTGGCAGTCAAGCCTGTGTTTTTTATCTGGGTCGGATGAGTGACTCAGGGAGGGCTGACTCACAGGCAGCATCTCTGAGACCTCCCCCTACTTCTGGAACTTGGAGGAAACTTTCAGAAGAATGGGAGTGGAGGTGAGGAGGAGCTGTCTGGAGTATTCTGAGGGCCCTGACCAATCCCCAACAGATGGGTTGGGCCCCCTCAAATACTTAGGGTCAGCCAGGCTGGGGCAGAGGATTACACACTGCGATCTGTGAACTAAACTGGGTGTGTCATTAACTTTGTTAATGAAACCTGCAGCGGTTTGCAGTAGGCAGTGTGAACTGCCTCCAGGGGAGGAACCGGCACTG
The DNA here is from genome assembly GCF_042186555.1 of Aquarana catesbeiana. NCBI lineage: Eukaryota > Metazoa > Chordata > Amphibia > Anura > Ranidae > Aquarana > Aquarana catesbeiana. Next base: position 207,091,611 of record NC_133335.1, read on the forward strand.
GAATCGCGCTGGTTCCCGCATCGCCCTAGTGTGAACTCAGGGTTAATGGTTAAACTGAGATCTTCTACACACTGGAGTTCATTCCTTTGATAAGGAGAAACATTGTATCTCTTTGCTTCTTTTATCAGCGATGTTCTTAGATTTTGGCAGGCTGTCCAGATAGGAGAGACTCAAGTCGCTCCAACGGGGGAGACTTCAGGCGACTTGCATTGACTTCTATTACAGAAGTAATTTGCAAGTTGCGCTGAAGTCGAGCTGTGCGGGGTCACACTGAGTCGCCCCGCATGTCGGATCACCCCTGTGTGAACAGGCTAGTGCATAAATTAATCGGCCTAATTTGCAGCACAATCGGCCGATGTCAATTAATTTAAAAAATGCCAAAAATCAGCCGATATATCAGTCGACCTCTAGTTTGTTAGGAACATGTTATATGGAATAAATGAATGACATAAGATCCTTATCGCAGCTTGAGAATAATTTATTTGCAAGTCCATACAGTTGAGTTATGTGTTCTTACATTTGTAATAAGAAATCCACAAAACAGTGTTCTTATGATTCCTCGGGTAGTTTGTATGTACTTATTTTTTGGAGTTGATTGATTTAGTTATTAGCAACAATGTAACTTTTATTTTGCCTGACCAAGAGAACTTGCCTCATACAGTGACTAATATTATCTATAAAATCAAAGGGTCCAAAGTTTCATCCAATGATAAACTACCGTATAAACTACTAAAGTAATTAGTGGCGCTGTGATATGAACAAATAAATTAAACGAAATAGATAATAAATCACCCAGTGATAATAAATTAGTCCATTGACTAAATAAGTCCTTAAATGTTATGGTGATTAATCAATAAATATTCAAAATGAGTTGAAAGCAGATTCAATATAATTCATCCACCACACCAAGTGCAAACAGTGACTCCACTCCCCTCTGGGTGTCCACTCACCAAATTTAAGCGGTTGTATACCTTTTTTTTAAAACTTTTACCTACTGGTAAGCCTATAATAAGGCTTACCTGTAGGTATAAAAAATATCTCCTAAACCTGTACGGTTTAGGAGATATTCCCCTCGCAATGAGCCGCTGACTGCAGCGCAGAGGTGCATACTAGCTCATTATGCCTTTTCCCTTACAGGTGTAGTGGGAAAAAAAAAAAAACAGTGGGTTTACTACCGCTTTAAGTTCCCTTGCACTCTCATGCTTGGCAAATAGGCATCAACCCACATAGGGTTAAATCATCCATCGATCTCCCATCCATATTAAATGATCCCATGGAAAGATCCACATATAAAGAAACAAAGTGCTCCAATAGAGCAGTAACGTTTGATCAAAATTTATTGAAGTTAAAAAGCTTCAAACATTGCACTCACACAGGTTAAAATAAATTACGCATGTGATACATCCACTGCAGCAGCGTGGGACGCATTTCGTCATCACAACTTCCTCCTGGGATTCTACATTTAGGTGTCCGTTTATGAAGCAGTGAACAGCGGTGATCCCCAGGATCGCCGCTGATCACAGTCCATAAACGGTTTATGAAACAGAGATAATCAGGGGAGAAGTGTTTGAACATGTTCTCCCGCCGATGATCTCCACACATCGAGAATCCTCATTGACTGACACAGTAATGGCCAGTTTATGAAGCTGCGATCTCAGCACTTCACTGGTGATCTGTGTCAGAATTCACATTCCCAGATTCACCAGCTCAGAGGTGGAGAATCGGGGAGTGCAGAGAGAATCCCGGGGATCTGAGGGGGAAGGAGGAAGATTTTTAACTTCCTTCTACCTCTTTCAGACCCCCCAACACTGTAACCATGTCCCGCTGTCATATTTATGTGTATAAATATATATATTTATAATGTGTGTGTGTGTGTATATACATGTATATATAATGTGTATGTGTGTATATATATATGTGTATATATATATGTGTATATATATATATATATATATATATATTATATATATATATATATATATATATATATATATATATATATATATATATATATATATGTAGGGGGACTCATTATTTTATTAACATAACCACACCGTCTGTCAGTGTACTGAGTGGTGATAATTTATCACTGCTTAATAAACTGACATCTCTGTGTTTCTGTGGATTTCTGGTGCTGTAATCTCATAAAGTCTCACGAGATTCCAGTATCAGGGGCTGTTCTCCACTGTTGGAAGCATTTGTAGATCACTTCACTCCTCCAAATGTGAAGCGATCTACTCTGCTTCATAAACTGGCATCCAGAGGAGAAAGATCTCCTCTGTGAATGTCGGAGAATGAAGCAGTGATTTCACTGCTTCATTAACGGACACCTAAAGAACTTATTTAGTCAATGGACTTTGTTTTTGTGTCGTTATTTATCACTTGTCACTGGGTGATTTATTATCTATTTAGATTAAACTATTTGTTAATTTACAGTGCCACTATTTACTTTAGTTGTTTATCCTGTAGTTTACTAACATTATCTAATCACACAGCTGCCTCTCCATAAAGGAATCTGCTTGCTCAGCGGGTGATCAGGCAGGCAGATGACAGGTCCGTGTCTGTTCACTCTGTAGAGACGAACATGGTCCCGATCTCCTGTATGGGGAATTCGGATGGAAACGGATTGCCTGTTCGTTTCCAACCAATGCCATCTGATCCACCAGAATGGAAAATAGGACCACTATCCGTCTGGTTTTGACAGACAAGATCAGATCAGATGGCGACGAGTGTCAGTGGACATGTGTCAACTAATTTCTGCTGGCTCCATAGAGGAGACTGCAAGGTCCAATCAGGTCCGCTTGAAAAAGTGACAGGTGGACTTGATTGGACAGCCTGTGTGAAAGGACCCTGAGGCTGGGTTCACACTGGTCCGACAAACGCTCCGACATTGGGAGCTCATGTCGCATGACGTGTGAAATTCGATGTTTCCCTATGGGAGCCGTCCTAACTGGTCCGACACAAGTCGTTCCGACTTTAGAAATGCTCCCTGTACTACTTTGGTCCGACTTAGATCCTACTTCAGCCCTTTGACTATCATTGAAGTCGGATCAAAGTCGGATCGCCGTCTCGCATGATCCGACTTCGGCATGCGACTTGTGCTTAGATGATCTTGAGGGGGAACTCCGCACCAAATTTTAAATAAAAAACCGGCATGAGTTCCCCCTCCAAGAGCATACCAGGCCCTTGGGTCTGGTATGGACCTTAAGGGGAACCCCCTACGCCGAAAAAACAGCGTGGGGGTCCCCCCAATCCATACCAGACCCTTATCCGAGCGCACCCCCCCTCCTGAATCGTACCAGGCCGCATGCCCTCAACATGAGGGGTGTGTGCTTTGGGGCAGGGGGCCTTGTCCCCATGTTGATGAGGACAAGGGCCTCTTCCCAAGAACCCTGGCCGTTAGTTGTCGGGGTCTGCGGGCGGGAGGCTTATCGGAATCCGGGAGCCCCCTTTAATAAAAGGACCCCCAGATCCCGGCCCCCACCCTATGTGAATGAGTATGGGGTACATGGTACCCCTACCCATTCACCTAGGGAAAAAGTGTCAATAAAAACACACTACTAATTTATTAGACAGCTCTGGGGGTCTTCTTCCGGCTTCGGGGGTCTTCTTCCGACTTCGGGGGTCTCTCCGGGTCTTCTGCCGGGCTCCTCTGATATCTTCTGCTCTTTTGCCGCTCTTTTGCAATAGCAGTGGCCCGGACTTCTGCCTTCTGCCTTCTTGTCTTCTTGTTTTCTTCTCTTCTTCCGATGTTGACATGACGCTCTCTCTAGCTGGAATGCTCTCTGAGTGCCCCGATGTGACTTATATAGGCGGTGACCCCGCCCCCTTATGCCATCACAGTCCCTGGGCATGCTGGGACTGTGACATTTTAGGGGGAGTGGTCATCGGGTGATGTTGACCACGCCCCCTTATGACGGCACAGTCCCAGCATGCCCCGAGACTGTGACCTCATAAGGGGCGGGGTCACCGCCTATATAAGTCCATTGCGGAGCGCTCAGAGAGCATTCCAGCTGGAGAGAGCGTTGTGTCAACATCGGAAGAAGAGAAGAGGGAAGAAGATGAGAAGAGCAGAAGGCAGAAGTCCGGGCCACCGCTTGCAAAAGAGCTGCAGAAGATAGCTGAGGAGCCGACAGAAGATCAGGACACCGGGAGGAGACGCCGGAGAGACCCCCGAAGTCGGAAGACCCCCGAAGTCGGGAGAAGACCCCTGAGCTGCCTAATAAATTACATTGGATTTCACACGTCATGCGACATGAGCTCCCAATGTCGGAGCGTTTGTCAGACCAGTGTGAACCCAGCCTGAGGCCGGGTTCACACTGGTGCAACACGACAGCCATCCTACTTGGGATCCGACTTTGCCCTGCGACATGAGGCCGACATGAGGCCGGCATGCGTCCGACTTTCAATGAATGCCCAGGCACTGTGTTTGGTATGAATCTTGAGGGGGAACTCCGCGCCAAATTTTAAATAAAAAACCGGCATGGGTTCCCCCCTCCAAGAGCATACCAGGCCCTTGGGTCTGGTATGGACCTTAAGGGGAACCCCTACGCCGAAAAAACGGCGTGGGGGTCCCCCCAAATCCATACCAGACCCTTATCTGAGCACGCAGCCTGGCCGGTCAGGAAGGGGGGTGGGAACGAGCGAGCACCCCCCCTCCTGAACCGTACTAGGCCACATGCCCTCAACATGGGGGGTGGGTGCTTTGGGGCAGGGGGGGCGCCGACTTCAATGATAGGCAATGGGCTGAAGTAGGATCAAAGTTGGACCAAAGTAGTACAGGGAGCATTTCTAAAGTCGGAACGACTTGTGTCGGACCAGTTAGGACGGCTCCCATAGTGAAACATTGAATTTCACACGTCATGCGACATGAGCGTTTGTCGGACCAGTGTGAACCCAGCCTAAGCCCCCGTTTACATCGGCGCAATTTTACATGCGATTTGACATGTCAAATCACATGCCGAATCGCAGCCTATTCCCGACAACAGCACTGTCCCAATCAGTGCGACGCTGACTTTGTGGCGCCGCACCGAGTTCTTGCACTACTTTTGGCAACTTCAGAAGAGATTTCAATAGACATCTGTGCACGAACCTGTACAGATGTCTTTGAAGTTGCCCCCTAACTCGCACTGAAATGCAGGTTTGAAATCATGCGAGTCAGCTGAACTCGCACGATTTCAAACCCGCGTTCAGTGTGATCTATACAAATACAATGCATATTTGTATATGATCTATACAAATATGTTTTGCCTTTCATTTCTATTTTAAACTGAATGGGTTGTTTTACAAGGTGATCGTTTACAATCACTTTAACCACTTAAGGACCCAGCTTTTTTCTGACATTTGTTTACAAGTTTAAATCAGTATTTTCTGCTTGAAAATTGCTTAGATTCCCCAAATATTATATATATATATACAGTGGTGTATTTAGGTTTTGTGCTGCCCTAGGCCTGACTTAACTCACGCCCCCTCATTTAAATATGACCCACCCCTTCCTGTTAAGGCCACACCCCTTCCTATTTAAGACACGCCCTGTAAACCACACCCCTTCCTCTTTCAATTGAGGGGCACAGTGGTTGTGTTTGATGGGCACAGTGGCAGCATTTGATGGGAACAGTGGAGGCATTTGATAGAAAAGTGGTGGAAATTGATGGGCACAGTGGCTGCGTTTGATGGGCACAGTGGCAGCAATTAATGGGCACAGTGGCTGCAATTAATGTGCACAGTGGCTGCGTTTGATGGCACAGTGGTGGCAATTGATGGGCACAGTGGATGCGTTTTATGGGCACAGTGGTGGCAATTGATGGTCACAGTGGCCTCGTTTGATGGGCACAGTGGGTGCATTTGATGGGCACAGTGGTGACAATTGATGGGCATAGTGGTGCGTTTGATGGGCACAGTGGCAGCTATTGATGGGCATAGTGGCACAGTGGCTGCGTTTGGGGGCACAGTAGCTGCGTTTGGGGGCACAGTGGTGACAATTGATGGGCATAGTGGTGCGTTTGATGTGCACAGTGGCAGCTATTGATGGGCACAGTAGCTGCGTTTGGGGGCACAGTGGTGACAATTGATGGGCATAGTGGTGCGTTTGATGTGCACAGTGGCAGCTATTGATGGGCACAGTGGCTGTGTTTGGGGGCACAGTGGTTGTGTTTGGGGGCACAGTAGCTGCGTTTGGGGGCACAGTGGCTGCGTTTGGGGGCACAGTGGTGAAAATTGATGGGCATAGTGGTGCGTTTGATGTGCACAGTGTCAGCTATTGATGGGCACAGTGGCTGTGTTTGGGGGCACAGTGGCTGCGTTTGGGGGCACAGTAGCTGCGTTTGGGGGCACAGTAGCTGCGTTTGGGGGCAGAGTGGTGACAATTGATGGGCATAGTGGTGCGTTAGATGTGCACAGTGGCAGCTATTGATGGGCACAGTGGCTGTGTTTGGGGGCACAGTGGCAGCTATTGATGGGCACAGTAGCTGCGTTTGGGGGCACAGTAGCTGCGTTTGGAGGCACAGTAGCTGTGTTTGGGGGCACAGTGGCGGCGTTTGGGGGCACATTGGTGACAATTGATGGGCATAGTGGTGCGTTTGATGTGCACAGTGGCAGCTATTGATGGGCACAGTAGCTGCGTTTGGGGGCACAGTGGCTGTGTTCGGGGGAACAGTAGCTGCGTTTGGGGGCACATTGGCTGCGTTTGGGGGCACAGTGGCTGCGTTTGGGGGCACAGTGGTGACAATTGATGGGCATAGTGGTGCGTTAGATGTGCACAGTGGCAGCTATTGATGGGCACAGTGGCTGTGTTTGGGGGCACAGTGGCCGCGTTTGGGGGCACAGTGGCCGCGTTTGGGGGCACAGTGGCCGCGTTTGGGGGCACAGTGGCCGCGTTTGGGGGCAGAGTGGATGCGTTTGGGGGCAGAGTGGATGCGTTTGGGGGCACAGTGGCTGCGTTTGGGGGCACAGTGGTGACAATTGATGGGCATAGTGGTGCGTTTGATGTGCACAGTGGCAGCTATTGATGGGCACAGTGGCTGTGTTTGGGGGCACAGTGGCTGCGTTTGGGGGCACAGTGGCCGCATTTGGGGGCACAGTGGCTGCGTTTGGGGGCACAGTGGTGACAATTGATGGGCATAGTGGTGCGTTTGATGTGCACAGTGGCAGCTATTGATGGGCACAGTGGCTGTGTTTGGGGGCACAGTGGCTGCGTTTGGGGGCAGAGTGGATGCGTTTGGGGGCAGAGTGGATGCCTGGGTTACAGTATACAAGTTTTTAAATCAATTACCTGAGGGTTCCCGCCGTCGTCGTCGTCCTCTCTCTCGCTCCTCCTCCTCCTCCTCTGGTAACCAAAGAGACACATCCCGACTCCCCGAGCTGGACTGCAGAGGTGGGTAGGCGGAGCATTAGGCTCCGCCTCCATCAGTCAAGCTGACAGTCTGTCATGGTCCGTTTTGTGGAGGCGGCAGTCGCTCCCTCCCTCGGCCAAAGTACGTGCCCATACTGTGCCAGTACTGATGAGTGCACAATACATAATAAGGCAAGCCGGCCGCGGGAGGCTGTATCAGAGCGGGAGCTGGCCGCGGGAGGCTGAATCTATTCGGGACGTGGGGAGGACGGGTTGGGGGGGGTTCACGTGGGGGGGGCAGCAAAAAGCCGCCGCCCCCCCGCAAAGTGCCGCCCTAGGCCTAGGCCTTGTCGGCCTAGGCCAAGACACAGCACTGTATATGTATATATATATATATATATATATATATATATATATATATATATATATATATATATATATATATTATATATATATATATATATATATATATATATATATATATATATTTTTTTTTTTTTTTTTTTTCCTAGCACAGACCCTAGAGAATAAAGCGGCGATCGTTGCAATTTTTTTATGTTACAAAGTTTTTGGGCAGCGGTTTTTCAAACACAATTTTTGGGGAAAAATACACTTTAATAAATAATAATAAAAAAATATAGTATGAAAGATGATGTTACGCTGAGTAAATACATACCTAACATGTTATGCTTTACCTCTTCACGCCGACCTTATGCAAATATGCAGCCCCACTGGACTGGGCTTTTTTCCACGTGGCCGCATATTTGCATATCTCCCTTTGTGCTGGGAGCGTGCCTTCTAACGATCAGGACCCGTAACGTCCGATTCCAGGTCTCTTGATCACAGTGAATGATCACAGTGATCAGACACTTTGAAGCCCACCCCCGTGTTTTCTTTCTCTGTGAATGGATGGGAGAAATACACTGGGGTTTATTTACTAAAGCTAAAGAGGGCAAAATTAGTCACAATTCTGCAGAGAAACCAATCAGCTTCTAAACTCAGCTTTAGCAATAAAACCTGAAAGCTGATTGGTTTCTCTGCAGAATTGTGACTAATTTTGCCTTCTCTAGCTTTAGTAAATAAACCCCATTGTATCACTCTTTTGCAAAGATAGAAAAAAAAGTGTGTGAAGAATAAAAAATAATAATTAACCACTTCAGCCCCGGAAGATTTGGTTGCTCAATGACCAGTAAAATTCTTGTTTTTAGCAATGTAATGCACTGCTATAAGCAATCATAATGTGTAAAAAAAAAAAAAAAATCCTGATCACTTACCCAGAGTAGTATAATGTTACAATGGTAACATTATATTGCTCTGGTTACATTATGTTAACCACTTTCGCTCCGGAAGGTTTTACCCCCTTCCTGACCAGGCCATTTTTTGCGATACGGAACTGCGTCGCTTTAACTGACAATTGCGCGGCCGTGCGATGTTGTACCCAAACAAAATTGACGTCCTTTTTTTCCTGCTTTCTTTTGGTGGTATTTGATCATCTCTGCGGTTTTTATTTTTTGCGCTTTAGACGCAAAAAAAAAGCGACAATTTTGAGAAAACACAGTGGGGGTCATTTACTATAGCGCCGCGGCGCTAATTTGCGCAAATTGCCGCGAATTAGCGCTAATTTGTGGTAATTTAGCGCGAATTAGCACTACTAGCGCTAATTCACGCTAAAACTGTATTCACTATAGCGCTGGTGAGAAAATACTCCCAAAATCGAATTTACTATAGTTCCCTGAAACCAAATAGCGCCCAAACCCTTACTCTGCTAAAACCTGGAGAATTGCACGTGGAAATAATGTTTAGAGCATGATATAATTGCCTAAATGGTACTGAAATATGCGGTATATTATTTAAAGATAATCTGCTTTTAAACTGTGGGAAAAAGTGATTTCTACACTTAAATATCTTTAAAAGTCTGAAAAGTGAAAAATTCCCCGTTTTGGACAATTAGGTGCCAACACAACTGAGCATGCTCAGACCTGAAAATAACTCTCATTTTAACTCAAGTGTCTTTTTTTACCCGGAGCTATAGTAAATACCAAAATGAGAGCTAATTAGAGAGCATTCTTTGGAAGTTAAAATCTGCTCTATTTTAGTCCAAATGAAGTTTCATTTATTGATTCTAATGGAACAATTCTAACTTTCACAAAAAAACCTTTTAATGTTGAAATGAAATGTATCTTTCTCTGAAATAAATTTTCCTTTGCAACATTGTTGCTTCTACTTAAAATATTTTGATTTTAAGAATACTACAATGTGGAATGTTTTGATGTTTTGGTAACATATATTTTTCTCTGTCACTTTCACTTGTTACTCTCCATCTCACAACAATCTTTACCCCAAACTCACACAGGTGTCTTTACAATCCACAAGCAATACCATTGCTGATGCAAATTTAAAATGAATCACAATTTTTTGTGCTTATTATTTCCAAATATTCATAATTTGAGCCCACAAAATGTGATATGTGTACCAACATCAGAAAGCAAAATGTAATTCCCAAAATTTTGAGGGTAATATTCTACTCTCACCCACAAAAAAAAACACCAAATATCACAGAATAAATCAAGAAGAATAACTCTTGAGTAAAGTAATTCCATCACTTGTATGTCCAAAGAAATGCAGTATTTATGTGTTTTTATGTGTAGTTGTGTGTAGGAGGTTACCACATGTGGCAGCTCTGTGGCTTAGAGGTTAGAACTTCTGCTTAGTATCCCTGAGGGTCTGGGTTCAAATCCCAACCATGTTACTTCATGTGGAGAAGTTGTCTCATCTTCCAGGTCCTATAACTATGTTTAAATGTAGTATTTATGTGTAGGAGGGTTCCACCACCATTGTAAGTCTTTTCCAGATACACTATTTAGCCAAAAGTATTGGGACACCTGCCTTTACACACACATGAACTTTAATGGCAGCCCAGTCTTAGTCCGTAGGGTTAAAATTTGATTTGGCCCACCCTTTGCAGCTAGAACAGCTTCTGGGAAGGCTGTCCACAAGGTTTAGTGTGTCTATGGGAATGTTTGATCATTCTTCCAGAAGTGCATTTGTGAGGCCAGGCACTGATGTTGGATGAGAAGGCCTGGCTCGCAGTCTCTACTCTAAATCAGCCAAAGGGTGTTCTATCAGGTTGAGGCCAGGACTCTGTGCAGGCCAGTCAAGTTTCTCCACCCCAAACTTGCTCATCCATGTCTTTATGGACCTTGCTTTGTGCACTGGTGTGCAAACATGTTGGAACAGGAAGGGGCCATCCCCAAACTGTTCACACAAAGTCGGGAGCATGAAATTGTCCAAAATGTCTTGGTATGCTGATGCCTTAAGAGTTCCCTTAACTGGAACTAAGAGGCCAAGCCCAACCCCTGAAAAACAACCCCACATCATAATTACCCCTCCACCAAATCATTTGGACCAGTGCACAAAGCAAAGTCCATAAAGACATGGATGAGCGATTTTGGGGTGGAGGAACTTGACTGGCCTGCACAGAGTCCTGACCTCAACACAACAGAACACCTTGGGGATGAATTAGAGAGGAGACTGTAGGTCAGGTCTTCTCGTCCAACATCAGTGCCTGACCTCACAAATGCACTTGGAAGAATGGTCAAACATTCCCATAGACACACTCCTAAACCTTGTGGACAAGAAGAGTTGAAGCTGTTATAGCTGCAAAGGGTGGGCCAAATGAGTTTTGAACCCAATAGTAATACTGGGATGCCATTACAGTTCATGTGCGTTTAAAGGCAGGCGTCCCAATACTTAGGCCAATATATTGTATATTGCTTGTGACACTGAGCATGACTATGGACTTAGGGCTGGTTCACACCACAGAGATGCAGACACCATGTGTGAGGCTGTCCGATGGCTAAGTGGGTAGCAGTTCTGTCTAACAGCACCTGGGATGTTGGTTCAATTCCCCAACATGCTAATCCTTGTGTTGAAGTTTATATGTTCTCCCTGTGTGGGTTTCTCACCACAATCCAAAGACATGCTGGCATTTTATTGGTCTCCTGTTGAAATAGGTTCTAATGTAAGTACATTAATTTTGGACTTTATATTGGAAGCTCATTGCAGCCAGGGACTGATGTTAATGTTTATTAGCACTAATCATGCCCAGGGACTTGGACATTTCAAATTTTAGGGTTTACACTGCACAGGTACATATGCTTAGAAAACTGTTGCTTTGTTTATGTGAATGCAAATGGACTTTGATCTTTGTCCTGTAGTTGGAGATTTGATGCACATAGCCAAGGGCTAACACAGTTGCGAACACTATTATGTGTTCCTGCTCATCAGGTGCAATCACTTTAGACATACATGAAGAGATAGATTAAAAGATACTGGTGGGCGTGTACTTCTATTGGGCGTGTCAGTGTGCTAACAATACAACCTCTCTTATATAAAGGCCTGCAGTAGAGGGTTTGTTTGGCCTGAGAAGGTCAGGTTTTTTGCTGTGATTTGTGGGGGAGAAGGAATGCTATTGGGAGATTTGATGAAATTCTTATGAATTTTTTCAATCAAAAGTGGGTTTATGTGGCCATGCTGTCAATGTTGTGTGTGTGTATTGTTCCTGTCTGATCATGCAAACATCGTTTGGAAGCATCTGCTGACCTACTCCTTTTTTTTTTTTTTTTTTTTTTTATCTCGTTTAATCGTGTACACTGAAATGCAGCTTCCAGCAGAACATGTTCACCAATGTATGTATGTGTGGATTGTGGGCTGGTGGTGGGTGTTTTGAATAAGTCTTTTGTAATATTATGTGGGAATGCTTTGTAAGAATGACTGTTAAGTATGTTTCTATAATCTTGCAGATAACGATGTGATGTGTTGCCCATTATACACTGAAATTAAAGCTGTGTCCACTCTAAGGTTTTGCCTAATTTTAGATTGTAAGCTCCTATGAGCAGGGCCCTTAAAATCCCATTGCTAAATGTAGCACCAAATATATCCTGTCCAAATTTTTTTTGAAGCTAGTGAATGTAATTTTTTGTTTTTCTGATGGTAAAATAAAAGTACATTTATTGAGCTTTGTTGTGGTGTTTTTTTTTTTTTGTTTTTTTTTTTTGTTTTTTTTTTTCTTCTTTTTTCCCTTTAGTTTTTGTGGGTGGTGGTTTTGGGAAAGTGCAATATCTTATATTTTATTTCAATATATATTTGTGCACCAAAAAACTAATCTCTTTGCCCTGGTTTACATTGATGCTACTTTGAAATCGCGCTACTTCACTGGAAGTAGCACGATTTCAAAGTAGCAAGGTCAGCGTGATTTCAGGTGCTACTTGATAGATATCCGTGTGGCTTCATACACAAATGTCTATTGAAGTCGCACCAGAAATCAGCAAAAGTAGTGCAGGAACTACTTTAGCAAATTGGTGCGGTGCCACATAAATGTTGCATCGATTGGAACAGTGCCATTGCTGCCAACAGTCATGCAATTTGATCTCTCAAATTGCATGACAAATTGCTCCAATGTAAACCTAGGCTTCTGCACACCTGAAAGTAAATGATAAAGGTGGAATCTTTATATATAACAGCTGTGGAGAATTGCAGGTAATGAATTCAGCTGGTAGATAGGCAGTGTTGTATGTGTCAGCTTTAGTTCACATTGGTGCGATTTGACATGTCAAAGCGGTTATAATTGCACTGTTGGTGCTACTTTGGGGTGCAATTTGTATTGATATCAGTGCAGAAACCTGCACAGATGTCTCTGAAATTCCCCCTGCAGTTGAGACTGACATGCGGGAATGAAAGTGTGTGATTTCAGCTGAACGATTTCCTCCTGCTGCTAACCCAGGGACACCATTTCTTATCGAACGCCTTTAAATATCATAAGTAGAAATACAAATTTGCATATCTGCAAATAAACAAAAATTATAAAATTCTAATAGTGGTTGCGATCAAATATTTGCAGCAGCGATCAAAAGAGTGTAGTTTCTGACCCAGAAATAAGTCATTGTAATCACCCGGAAGTCCCTGTGCTGGTCAAGATCTCCATCTAGGTGGACATGGCGAGGTCCCTCTTTAGCAAAAAGGAGGTGCGGCTCATTTTCCGGATAAGGGTATGATATGTACTTGCGCTTAATCAATGCGGGGGTGGATTTGGTAGTTAGATTTGGTGTGGGTGGGGTTCATTGATTTGTTTGGCATCCCCACACATTTGCTTCTGGCCCATGTGCACACATCACTTCCTGCATTTGTTCTGCTGATGTAAATGCAAGTATAAATGAGAGCTCCTTTCTATTAAAATATATATGACTTGTTTCACAGTTGGGCGACTTTGGACTTCCGAGTTGCTTGACAAGTTGTACCCCCATGATTCTTAATGAAAACTAGAGATGGGCCGAACATCCCCCCTGTTCGGTTCGCAGCAGAACATGCGAACAGACAAATAAATTTGTGCGAACGCCATTAAAACCACTTCCCGCCCGCCGTACGCCAAATGACGTCCTCGGCTTTGAGCGGGGATATCTGAGTGATGCCTGTAGCTACAGAGATCATCCAGATATCGTCTTTTAGAGCCTGCGAATCTGCACACCATAAGAATGATCATAGCGGCTGTTCCACTGCTTGATCATTCTTATGGGAGGTGAGAGGGGACATCCCCCCCCCGTCCCGCCGCCCTCCGGTGCTTGTACCGACTTACGGCTACGATCGGTGAGTCGGTCACAGGATCCGCCAGCCCCAGATGTTTAACATAGAGATTTCTGGTGGACCAGATGGTCGCCGGAATCTCTATGATCGTTTTGAGGCTGGGCGTGATGTTATGATGTCACGCCCGGCCTCTGTATTAAAAAAAAACGGCGCTTCGGCTGGGAAGCAGAGATCGCTTTTTTTTTTTTTTGGATTTCAGGCTTCTAAGCCTAGAGGTGAGATGTGGGGTCTTATTTACCCCACATCTCTCTGTAAAGAGCACCTGTCATGCTTATTCCTATTACAAGGAATGTTTACATTCCTTGTAATAGAAACAAAAGTGATCAAAAAAAATTTTTGGGGGAAAAAAAGTGTCAAGCTAAAATAAAAAAGTAAAATTGTCAGTAAAATTATTTTTTTTTTAAAGCGCCCCTGTCCCTGTGAGCTCGCATGCAGAAGCGAACGCATACATACGTCCCGCCCACATATGAAAATGGTGTTCAAACCACACATGTGAGGTGTCGCCGCGAACGTTAGAGCGAGAGCAATAATTTTGGTCCTGGACCTCTTCTGTAACTCAAAACATGTAACCAGTAAAAATTTTTAAAGCGTCGCCTAAGGGGATTTTCAAATAGCGAAGTTTGGCGCCATTCCACGAGCGTGTGCAATTTTGAAGCGTGACATGTTGGGTATCTATTTACTCGGTGTAACTTCATCTTTCACATTATGCAAAAACATTGGGTTAACTTTCTTGTTTTTTTTTAAAGCCCAAAACTGTTTTTTTTTCCAAAAAAACTGCATTCGAAAAATTGCTGCGCAAATACCGTGCTAGATAAAAAGTTGCAGTGACCGCCATTGTATTCTCTAGGGTCTCTGCTAGATTTGGGGGTTCTGTGTAATTTTCTAGCCAAAAAATTATGGTTTTTACATGTAGGAGAGAAATGTCTATGGGACACGAACATGAATAATCAAAAGTGCTAATTTTAAAGGCTTACATGCATGGTATTGTTATAAAAATGTTTGGGGACCTGGGTCCTGCCCCAGAGGACATGTATCAATGCAAAAAAGTTTTAAAAATGGCTGTTTTTTCAGGAGTAGTGATTTTAATAATACTTAAAGTGAAACAATAAAAGTGTAATATTCCTTTAAATTTCGTACCTGGTGGGTGTCTATAGTATGCCTGTAAAGGGGCGCATGTTTCCCGTGTTTAGAACAGTCTGACAGCAAAATGACATTTCAAAGGAAAAAAGTCATTTAAAACTATTCGCGGCTATACTGAATTGCCGGTGTCTTGCCGAGAAAGTTCCCTCGGCGGATAAGGTCCCCCCTGTACTGCGCAAGCACTGCGCTTGCGCAGTACCAACGACTAACAGCCGCCAAAAATAGCCAAAGATGAAAATCTTCAATCAGCTGTGCACGGCGCCTGCGCCCTGGGTCCAGGCTGAAGCCCCACCATCCAAGTGGACCTAGAGGGGGAATAAAAAAGTGCCGAGCAAAGCGAGGCCGTGCCCGAATCGCGGTGAGCGAAGCGAGCCCGCGAGGGGCCCTTTTACAGGCACCGTGTACAGCTGATTTCTTCTCTATTTCGCTTCGGCTATTTCCGCCGACTCCTACTGTGTAGTAGAGGGGGGTCCTTATCCGCCGAGAGGAACTTTCTCGGCAGAACACCGGCCCGACAATACACATAAAAGTTCATTGATAAAAACAGCATGGGAATTCCCCACAGGGGAACCCCGAACCAAAATTAAAAAAAAAATGACGTGGGGGGTCCCCCTAAATTCCATACCAGGCCCTTCAGGTCTGGTATGGATATTAAGGGGAACCCCGGCCAAAATTAAAAAAAAAAAAATTGGCGTGGGGTCCCCCTCAAAATCTATACCAGACCCTTCAGGTCTGGTATGGATTTTAAGGGGAACCCCGCGCCAACATTTTTTTTAAAAATGGCGTGGGGTACCCCCAAAAATCCATACCAGACCCTTATCCGAGCACACAACCTGGCAGGCCGCAGGAAAAGAGGGGGGGAGGAGAGAGCGCTCCCCCCCTCCTGAACCGTACCAGGCCACATGCCCTCAACATTGGGAGGGTGCTTTGGGGGTAGCCCCCCAAAGCACCTTGTCCCCATGTTGATGAGGACAAGGGCCTCATCCCCACAACCCTGGCCCGGTGGTTGTGGGGGTCTGCGGGCAAGGGGCTTATCGGAATCTGGAAGCCCCCTTTAACAAGGGGACCCCCAGATCCCGGCCCTCCCCCCGTGTGAAATGGTAAGGGGATACAAATGTACCCCTACCATTTCACCAAAAAAAAGTCAAAAATGTTAAAAATGACAAGAGACAGTTTTTGACAATTCCTTTATTTAAATGCTTCTTCTTTCTTCTATTTTCTATCTTCTTTCTTCTATCTTCCTTCGGTTTCTTCCTCCATCTTCTTCTTCTTCTTCTGGTTCTTCATCCAGTCTTCTCGTCCGGCATCTTCCTCAGCGGCGCCGTCTTCACTTCATCTTCTTTCCTCGGGCCGCTCCGCATCCACGATTGGATGGGAGGCTCCCGCTGTGTGACGCTTCTCCTCTTCTGACAGTTCTTAAATAACAGAGGGCAGGTGACCCCGCCCCCCTCTGACGCAGGGCGGGTGACCCCCGCGCCCCTCTGACGCCCGGGGACTTCCCTGTTGCATTCCCCGTGATGTCAGAGGGGGGCGGGGTCACCCACCCTGCGTCAGAGGTGGGCGGGGTCATCTGCCCTCCGTTATTTAAGAACTGTCAGAAGAGGAGAAGCGTCACACAGCGGGAGCCTCTCATCCAATCGTGGATGCAGAGCAGCCCGAGGAAAGAAGATGAAGTGAAGACGGCGCCGCTGCGGAAGATGCCGGACGAGAAGACCGGATGAAGAACCAGTAGAACAAGAGGAACCAGAAGAACAAGAACCAGAAGAAGAAGAAGATGGAGGAAGAAACCGAAGGTAGATAGAAGAAAGAAGATAGATGAAAGAAGTTAGAAAATAGAAGAAAGAAGAAGAATTTAAATAAAGGAATTGTCAAAAACTGTCTCTTGTCATTTTTAACATTTTTGACATTTTTTTTGTGAAATGGTAGGGGTACTTTTGTACCCCCTTACCATTTCGCACAGGGGGGGAGGGCCGGGATCTGGGGGTCCCCTTGTTAAAGGGGGCTTCCAGATTCCGATAAGCCCCCTGCCCGCAGACCCCCACAACCACCGGGCAAGGGTTGTGGGGATGAGGCCCTTGTCCCTATCAACATGGGGACAAGGTGTTTTGGGGGGCTACCCCCAAAGCACCCTCCCAATGTTGAAGGCATGTGGCCTGGTACGGTTCAGGGGCGGGGGTCGCTCTCTCGTCCCCCCCTCTTTTCCTGCGGCCTGCCAGGTTGCGTGCTCGGATAAGGGTCTGGTATGGATTTTTGGGGGTACCCCACGCTATTTTTTTTTAACCTTTGGCGCGGGGTTCCCTTTAAAATCCATACCAGACCTGAAGGGTCTGGTATAGATTTTGAGGGGGACCCCACGCCAATTTTTTTTTTTTTATTTTGGCCGGGGTTCCCCTGTAGGGAATTCCCATGCCGTTTTTATCAATGAACTTTTATGTGTATTGTCGGGCCGGCAATTCAGTATAGCCGCGAGTAGTTTTAAATAACTTTTTTTCCTTTTAAATGTAATTTTGCTGTCAGACTGTTCTAAACACAGGAAACATGCGCCCCTTTACAGGCATACTATAGACACCCCCCAGGTACGAAATTTAAAGGAATATTACACTTTTATTGTTTCACTCAAAGCATTATTAAAATCACTGCTCCCGAAAAAACGACCGTTTTTAAAAAAAATTTTGGCATTGATCCATGGCCCCTGGAGCAGAACCCGGGTCTCCAAACACTTTTTATGGCAAAGAACTTGCTTATAAGCCTTCAGTGAGAACTTTGGATTTTGCAGGTTCGAGCCCCACTGACTTCCACTATTCCAGCATATGTGATCTGACAGGCATTATTGCCGCAATAGCGCTGCTTTCCATTTGCATTAGCGCTGACTTTCTGAGAGTTGAAGTCTTCCTGGCCTTTTTTGAGAGTTATTTTTTAGTACTGCAGGATAATTTTTTGGCGCTATAGTAAATGACCCCCAATATCTTTTACTTTTTTCTACAATAAATATCCCACATTTTTTTTCAAAAAATCTAACTTTTTCCTCAGTTTAGGCCGATATGTATTCTTCTACATATTTTTGGTAAAAGAAATCGCAATATGTGTATAGTGATTGGTTTGCACAAAAGTTATAGCGTCTACAAAATAGGGGATAGGTATAAGGCATTTATTTTATTATTATTTTTTGTACTAGTAATGGCGGCGATCTGCAATTTTTATCAGGACTGCAATATTGCGGTGGACAAATTGGACACTTTTGACCCATTTTTGGGACTATTGACAATTATACATTGATCAGTGCTATAAAAATGCACTGATTACTGTATAAATGTCACTGGCAGGGCAGGGGTTAACACTAGGGGGCGATCAAGCGGTTAACTGTGTTCCCTCAGTGTGTTCTAACAGTAGGCGGGATGGGACTGTCTAGGAGGAGAGAGAGATCGGTGTTCATACATAGTATGAACACACAATCTGTCTCCTCTCCCCTGAGAGAACCGGCATCTGTGTATTTACACACACAAATCCCAGTTCTCGCTCTGTCACGAGCGATCGCGGGTGCCCGGCGGTCATTTTCCCCTGCCGGGCAATGACATCGGCTACGGGCACGCGCTGTGGGCGCGCGCGCCCCTAATGGCCAGGAGGCGAAGCGATGTAAGGTAACGTCGTTTCGCCCAGCCATGCCATTCTGCCGCAGTAAAACTGCGGCGGCTGGTCGGCAACCAGTTAAAAAAAAAACCTAGATCAAGGTTTGATCCAGGTCAGTGCCAGAGTTAATGTTTGGGTCAAGGTCAGTATTGTCTGGAAAGGATTTTTTAAAATTTGTATCAGTGTCAGTTAGGACTCATGTACACTGGGCAATTGAAAACCTTTTCTGAACGCTGGAAACTTGACAGCTGGAAACTGGCGGTGAAAACGTCCGTTTTACAGCTTTACGGCTTATGCAAGTTTAGCAGCAGTTATGAGCATTTGACGTTAGAAGCGTTTTTTTAAAGATAACCTCAGGAGACCCTCTCAAATGCCCACAATGCATGAAGAACAAGTAAATTATTAACTATTTCAGCCATTCTTTGAGAGAAGAGAGAGCAGTGTGCTTGTAGATAGCTATCTTAATTTTTTTTGTTTTCACTATGAATTCTATCATGAGCATGTGTGAGGAAATGCTCCTGATATTGCAGTTGTATAAAGACGTATAAGACTGCATGAGAGGACCAGAGTTCATCACTGGCATACTCTTCCATTGATGCAGGCAACAGCATGTGGTTAATGTGTGTTGTTTTAACATTTTTATATGTTCAAAAATTATCAGAAGTTTTTTCCCCTCTAAAAATACTTTTAAACGCGCATAAACACGGTTTACCACGGTTACAAGCATTTTTCGTTTGAAATGCCAGTAAACTACAGTCCTGAACGCGATTTTTCTGCTTTAAAAAAACTGCCTGTAACCTCAACTGCCTCTAAACTACTATACATGACTGAGTGTACACTTCAGTTTAGCAGCTGTGGTGTACATGAGGCCTTAGGGCTCGTGCACACAGGACGTTTTTACAGTTGCTGTTAGAGCCCTTTCACATTGGGGTGGTGTGGGCGCTGGTGGTAAAACCTCCCTCGTGCTAGCGGCCAAGAAAGGGTTAAAGCCACCGCAAAGCGCTGCTGCAGCAGCGCTATGCCGGCGGTAACATAGTTACATAGTTAGTAAGGTTGAATAAAGACACCAGTCCATCCAGTTTAACCTGAGTGAGTGTGCATGTCTACAATTATCCCTATCCCTGTTGCATCTCATTAAGATGCTCATCTATTATATTATTATTTATTGTACCCATATAGCACCATTAATTTACACATGCATCACACACTCACATTGGTCCCAACCCTCAAGGAGCCCACAATCCAAGGTCCCCAACTCACATTCATATACTAGGGCCAATTTTGTACAGAAGCCAATTAACCTACCAACCTTAGCCCCTTATGACGTCACCACCCCATCATGCCCCGGGCGGTGATGTCATAAGGGGCGGGGTCACCGGGTGACATCACCCGGTGACCACGCCCCATGCCTATATAAGTCGTTGCGCACCGCGCACCCAGCATTACGGCGGGAGAGAGCGTCGTGTCAATATCAGAAGAAGACTGGAGGGAAGAAGATGACGGAGAAGACCGGGCCAACGCTAGCAAAAGAGTGGGCAAAAGAGCAGAAGATAGCGGAGGAGCCCGGCAGAAGACACCGGAGAGTGGGAGAAGAGGCCGGAGAATGGTAGAAGAGAGCGGAGAAGTCGGAAGAGACCTCCTAAGTCGGAAGAGACCCCCCGGAGCTGCCTAATAAATTACTTTAAAAACCTGTCCTGTTTTTTTTTTTTATTGACACTTTTTCCCTAGGTGTATGGGTAGGGGTACGATGTACCCCATACTCATTCACATAGGGTGGGGGGCCAGGATCTGGGGGCCCCCTTATTAAAGGGAGCTCCCGGATTCCGATAAGCCCCCTGCCCGCAGACCCCGACAACCAATGGCCAGGGTTGTTGGGAAGAGGCCCTTGTCCTCATCAACATGGGAACAAGGTGCTTTGGGGTGGGGGGCGCAGCGCCCCCCTGCCCCAAAGCACCTAACCCCCCATGTTAAGGGCATTCGGCCTGGTAAGGTTCGGGGGCGCTCGCTCATCCCCACCCCCTTTCCTGACCGGCCAGGCTGCGTGCTTGGATAAGGGTTTGGTATGGATTTTGGGGGGACACCCACGCCGTTTTTTAGGTGAAGGGGGTTCCCCTTAAAATCCATACCAGACTGAAGGGCCTGGTAGTGTCTGAGGGGGAACCCCACGCCAATTTTTTTTCATTTTGGCGGGGGTTCCCCTTCATCCTCAGCACAGAAGATGCACCGCAAGTCGGATCCATGATGATCCGACTTCCGATGCGACTTCTATTCAAATTAATGGGCTCCCATAGGGAACCATTTATTTTGAATAAAGGCAAAGAAACGCTGAATGAGGCTTAACTCTCTTTTTACAGCGTTAACCCTCATTTAACACCTTTTACCGGTGTCTGGCGTTTCCAGTACTGCTCTTGATTTTATGGCATTCAGAAAACCCATAAACTCCACTGCTGATAAATGTCCAAAAACGTCCATGTGTGCATGGGCACATAGGATAACATAGAGTGGAGTTTATGGGCTTTTAAAAAAAACGCCCAAACTCCAAAAAATTGCCGTTTATGAGCTCCACTGTGCATGGAGCCTAAGCGTTTAGGGGCAGTAGAAAAAAAAACAACAGCCTGTGCGTTCAGGAGCATATAAAAAGAGGTTATTGAGCTGTAAAAACGAAAAACGCCCCAAAGCGCTGTTAAACGCGTCTAAACACTGTAACAAGCTGTTAGCCGCACTTGGCGTTTTAACATTATAGGGAGTGTTTTTACTGAAAAAAGTAAAAAAACTTGAAATAACGCCCATAAACGCTATTCAAAAACACAGCTAACAACGCGTTTTTAGCATTGCTTTTTCCTGGCAGCAGCGCTGGCATTTTTTCAAAATGTCCTGTGTGCATGAGGCCCATATGTGGTATCACTGTGATCATCAGGAGCAGGAGAATTTATTTTGGGTTGTTCTTTGGCAGTATGACGTTCTCCTGCATCGCGCCATGCAGTAGTGCGATCGGTCACTGGCTACATCCATCAGACACAGCGGATGACTGATCAGTGTATCGGCTCGCTGCCGGTACCATGTGACTCTTGTGACCAATCACAGCAGGTCACAGGACAGTTGTAAACAATGAATGGCTTCCTTTCATGCCATCCATTGTGTACAATTGTGTTGCTAGCTGTGACTGGTCAGTGTGATCACGTGGTACAGACACATCTCTACCATGTAATTAGCTCTGACCAACCACGCAAAATGCTTGTTTTTAGCAATGTAATGCACTTCTATAAGCAATCATAATGTGTAAAAAAAAAAAAAAATCCTGATCACTTACCCAGAGTAGTATGTTACTATGGTAACATTATATTGTTCTGGTTACAGTATGTTTTTTTATAATCACTTTTTCTTTATTAAGACAGATTCCAACATACAACAGAAATACACGTTGCACAATATATATAAATCTTTTCATTAACATACACCACACTGACCCCCTCACCCCGAGAAAACACACCGGATTCTTGATCTTCAAAAGAGAGAAAGAAAAAAAGAGAAAGAAAAAAAATAATTAAAGGAAAAAAAAAAAAGGAAAAAGCCCACCCACTTGCCTACCCATAACCAAAATTTAATTTGTGCAAAACATTATTCAAAGTATAATTAAGAATGAGGGCTTTACAGCGCCTTATTACATGTGTCAAACAACCAACAATACAAAAAAATATATAAATAAAAAAAAGTGTATAATTTCGAATTACTATTTTCGTGTCCTATTATGTTTAGTGTAATTCAATATAATATCACTCTACTATTTCATTTTTATACCGCTCCATCTTTCATTTCAATCTACACTCCTTTATGTGATTTCATTACGTGTTGCCCATCCCGTGCCTAATTTACTATTATAACTTATCCTCTTCCTTTAATGACCAATCATAATCAATCATCTCTCCACTGTGCCTCCCAGAGGAGGTAAAAAGAAACAACACAAAAAAAGAAAAAAAACCCCACCTCCTCCCAATTTCCCCCCACCAGATGCATCTCACAGACTATCGGATCCATAACGAAGCATTGCCCCCAAAAGGGTTTAATCCACCCCTATTTCTGAGGAGTAATACAGCCATCCTGCCCATGTATCTTTACATTTATTCTGTTGGTCTTTAACCATATGTATCCATCTCTCTGCTTCCATTATTTTTTCTACCTCCCTTTTCTAATCCATTATAGTGGGACATCCAGACTGTTTCCAAAATCTAGGTATCAATATTTTGGCTGCATTTAGCAAATAGGGAGTAACGCTTCTCTTATAAAACCTAGCAGATGATGGCGTCCTATGAAAAATAAAATGTAATGGAGAGAATTCTATAGGTCTAAGTGTCATTTTCTTAAAAGGGTCTATCTCCTCCCAGAAAACTTTAATCTTTGGCATAGCCACCATAAATGTAGAAATGAACCCCTTTGGTTACATCCCCTCCAGCAGTTAACATCCGCCGATGGATATATCTGAGCCAATCGACCGGTGTACGATACCATCTTGTCAGGAACTTATAAGACATCTCCTGTATATGGGAACTTATTGAAGTATGGTGTGTCGCTCCCATCAGCCTTTTAATCTGCCCTGATGTAAAATTATAGCCCAGTTTTCTTTCCCATTCTCAAATGAAATAGAGAGTTGTCATATTTTGGGCGCTCAGAACCAGCCTATACATTCGAGAGAACATATGACCCAGCTCTGATAAGTTAACACACCATTTCTCAAAAGTAGTAAGCAGGCTCGCTGGCCTAATCTGGTGCTTCCACTTATTGAATAAGTCTGTCAATTGAAGGTATTTCCATACAGCCATTGGTACTTCCCCCAGTATTCAAACCAAATCCCCCAATGGAAGCAATTTACTCTGTGGGGCCACGCCAGCGCAATTACCCTTCCCGTCTATTCCCCAGACATCTAAACTTCCTTTCTCTTCCGCCAGGGAAAACCAGGGAAATGTTGTTTAAGGGGGGAAATTGGGGATATTGGGGGGGCAAACTTTCCCGTACTGTTCATTCCATCCCAAATGGATAGTGTTGTCTTCGTCAGTAGTGATGCATATTCTGACAACCCCTATAAGAAACCGGAATCCAGGGGGCTCCGGCCAAGTTCCTACCTGCTAATGTTTTCTCCAAGTGTTACTAGCAGAGTCATGACACCAGTTCATTATACGAACCAGGGCCATGGCTCTGTAATAAAACGCTATATCCGGGAGTCCCACCCTCCCATTTTGGTCTCCTCAAAATCCGTGTGCCAACCTGGGATGTTTATCTCCTCACACAAAGGTCATAAAAGCCCTTCGTATTTGTCTAAAAAATTTCTGTGTGTGTATGTGTTGGGTACGGTATGTAAAACGTAAGTAAGCCTGGGAATTACACTAATTTTAAGTGTGTTTACCCTGCCAAACCATGTCAGAGTATGACTTCTCCGCTTTTGCAAGTCTTTTATTATGGATACCATCAAGGGTCCATAGTTTAAATCATATAGGCGCTTTATATCTGAAGAGATATAGATCCCTAAATAGAATATAGAATCAAGGGGCCAAACAAAAGGAAAAGATTGTTGCAAGGTGGTCTTCATCCTCAAAGGCACATGGCTCGGCATCACTGATTTCTCAATATTTATTTTAAAATTAGATATAAGGCCAAACCTGTCTATTTCCAACATCAGTTTTGTCAACAACTCTTGAGGAGAAGAGAGGTACAACAGTAGATCATTTGCGTAAGCTGAGATCTTATGTTCCGTTGATCCAATACAAATCCCCTTGATCTTCCTATTTCCCCTAATCGTGTGCGGAAAGGGCTCCAGTACCTTAGCAAATAACAATGGGGACAGTGGGCATCCCTGCCTAGTCCCATTCCGTATCTCTAAATAATCTGATAGTCTACCATTAACTTTAACCCTTGCTCTAGGATCTGCATACAGTGCCGTCACCCATCCCATCATTCGCTCTCAGACCCATCTACCTCAAAACTCTGACCATAAACTCCAACCCCACCCTATCGAATGCTTTTTCAGCATCCATTGAAATTATTACACTCTGGGTCTGGTTCGGACCATTATGCATCCAATGCAAGACATGCAGGGCCACGAATAGTATTATCTCTAGCCTCTCGGCCCTTCATAAACCCTGTTTGATCTGGGTGAATCAATTTAACTATATGTTCTTGTAACCTTAGGCCCAGAATTTTAGCCAGGAGCCAGTGTCAGAGTTAAGGAGGGAGATGGGTCTGTAGCTGGCACAGCACTGAGAGTCTTTCCCTACCTTCGGGAGAACCGTCACATAAGTCAACAGTGCCTCTGGAGGCAATGAGTTAGAGACCGAGATAGAGTTAAGGTATCTGCAAAGAGGAACCAACAGGATTGAGGAAAACTTTTTATAATACATACTTGTGAAACCATCAGGTCCCGGGCTTTTACCTAATGGCAAAGCTGCAATCGCTCCACCCAGTTCTTCAATGGAGATTGCTTTTTCCATTTCCTCCAAGGCCACAGATGAAATGGCCTGTAGCCCTGAAGCCTCAAGATATTCCCTAATTCTATCCAAACATGCACCCTCCTCTGCCCCCGCAGGAACTGAGTCCATGTTATATCGAGACGCATAAAAGCGGTTGCTTGGGAGTCCACTATCTGCTTATCGCCTGTCTTTATAGTGTGAACATGGCGTGAATCCTGTTGTTTCTTTAGTTGTTTCTTTAGTTGTCTAGCCAATAGTTTCCCACCTTTATTCCGCCCTTCATAGAATCAGTGGGCAAAGTATCTATGTTTATTTTTAACTTTTCGATCGAGAAGCTGTTTTATGTCTGCCTGCAGTTTTGGTTACAGTATGTTAAACACTTTCACTCCGGAAGGTTTTACCCCCATCCTGACCAGGCCATTTTTTGCAATACGGCACTGCGTTACTTTAACTATCAATTGCGCGGTTGTGTGATGCTGTACCCCCCCCAAAAAATGGCGTTTTTTTCCACAACTAGAGCTTTCTTTTGGTGGTATTTGATCATCTCTGCGGTTTTTATTTTTTGTGCTATAAACAAAAAAAGAGCGACAATTTTGAATAAAAAACAATATTTTTTTACTTTCTGCTATAAAACATTCCTGATTAAAAAAATATAAAAAAATTAAATTTCTTTATCCGTTTAGGCCAATATGTATTCTGCTACATATTTTTGGTAAAAAAAATCCCAATAAGCGTATCTTGATTGGTTTGCGCAAAAGTTGTAGCATCTACAAAATAGGGGATAGATTTAGGGACTTTTTATTTATTTTATTGTTTTTACTAGTAATGGCGGTGGTCAGTGATCTTTGGCGGGACTGCGACATTGCGGGGACAAATCTAGACACTTAACCACTTACTGACCGGCTCCTGTACATATACGTTGGCACTTTGAAGAGGGATATCTCGGTAACGGCAGCAGCTGCTGCCACAACCGAGGTATCCATCTTTACAGGAGCCGGTCGTGTTTCCGATAATGGTGGTCTCTGCGGTGGATTTGCCGCGAGATCACCGTTATCGGCCACCGCTCTCCCACGCCCTCCGCCGCTTACCGGAGCCGTCGGTAGCGGCGGAAGAGATCGGGACCTGTCAGTTGCTTGGTATGGAGACGAGTGAGTCTAAGATGGCGCCCACCCGTCTCCATACCATAGGATGGCAGAAGCGATGTCATAACGTCAGCTCCGCCCATATGTCTTAAAGGCATATTTTTTTGTCTTTTTTTTAAACGACTTTTTATTTTTTTATTTTTTTTGCAATTTAGTGTAAATATGAGATCTGAGGACTTTTTGACCCCAGATCTCATATTTAAGAGGACCTGTCATACTTTTTTCTATTACAAGGGATGTTTACATTCCTTGTAATAGGAATAAAAGTGATCCAAATTTGTTTTTTTTTTAAAAACTGTGAAAAAATAATTAAAATAAAGAAAATAAATAAGAAAAAAAAAAATTAAAGCGCCCTGTCCCGACAAGCTCGCGCGCAGAAGCGAATGCATACGTGAGTAGTGCCCACATATGAAAACGGTGGTCAAACCACACATGTGAGGTATCGCCGCGACCAGTAGAGCGAAAGCAATAATTCGAGCCCTAGACCTCCTCTGTAACGCAAAACATGCAACCTGTAGAATTTTTTAAACGCCACCTATGGAGATTTTTAAGGGTAAAAGTTTGACGCCATTCCACGAGTGGGCGCAATTTTGAAACGTGACATGTTGGGTATCAATTTACTTGGCGTAACATTATATTTCACGATATAAAAAAATTGGGTTAACTTTACTGTTGTCTTATTTTTTTATTCAAAAAAGTGAATTTTTTCCAAAAAAAGTGCGCTTAGAAGACCGCTGTGCGAATACGGTGTGAAAAAAAGTATTGCAATGACTGCCATTTTATTCTCTATGTTTGGGGGTTCTAAGTTATTTTCTATCAAAAAAACTGTTTTAAACATGTAAACACCTAAAATCCAAAACGAGGCTAGTCCTTAAGTGGTTAAGCCTCGTACATACGATCGGATTTTCGGCAGACAAAGCGCCAGACTTTTGTCCAAAGGGCGTGTGCCAGGAACTTGTCTTGCATACTAACGGCACACAATTGTCGGCCAACAAACACAAACGTAGTCACGTACTACGTGGAATTTCAGTCTTGAGCGCCACCCTTAGGGCACCTTCTGCTAATGTCGTGTTTGGTGAGCATTGATTCCGAGCATGCGTGTTTGTACTTTGGACTTTTGTGTGATGGACTTGTGTACACACGATACAAAAATTTGACAACAGACCGTTGTCCGCCGAAAATTTACTAGCCTGCCATCCAACATTTGTTGGTGGAAAGTTGGACAACCATTGTCTGATGGAACGTACTAATGGTCGGATTTTAGGCAAACAGTCTGTCATCACACAATTCCCTGCCGAAAATCCGATCGTCAGGAACTGGTTAAAAACAAATCGTAAAAAAAAAAGAAAAAAATGTGAGACATTTTTTTTTTTTAATTGTACTGTCACTTCAGTGTCCCTGATCACTACCACACCAGTTACTGTATGCTGTACTGCACTGATGGCAGTATGTTAAAAAAAAAAAAAAACACTCAATTTCTTAATTTTTCAAAAAATTATGATACACAAAATGACAGCTTAAAAAAACTCCTACTATAGACGTTGGACTTTCTATTTTCAACAAAGAGGTCATTTGGGGAGTATTTGTACTGTCCTGGCATTTTTGGACCTTAAGAAATGAGATCAGTACATCAAGACTGATCAATTTTCAGATATATCCCATAGTTTGTGGACTCTATAACTTTAATAAACAAAGTTTAATAAACTAAATAATGTACACTGATTTGGGTTATTTTCACCGAAGAAATTTAGCAGAATACATTTTGGGCTAAATTTATGAAGAACTATTTTCTATTTGCAAAATGTTATGACAAACAAAAAAAACTGCTTTTTTTTTTTTTAATTTTCAGTATTTTTTCTGTTTTTTTTTTAGAAAAAAGTAAAAAAAAAACCAGTGGTGAAAGCTCTAGTCGTGTGAACAAAATGAAACAAATTTAGTTTGGGTACAGTGTTGCATGACCGCACAATTGTTAAAGGAACACTAAAGATAATTTTTTTTTTTTTTTAAATAACAAACATGTTATACTTACCTCAACTGTGCGGCTCGTTTTGCACAGAGTGGCCCCGAACCTGGTCTCCTGGGGTCCCTCGGTGGCTGTTTCAGCTCTTCCCCGCAAGAACGAATCACCTTCATACTAGCTCCCTTGCATAGGTGTGCGCAGCTTGTTGCATTAGGGTGTGCACCCCAAAGCTCAAACACACATGCGCATGTATGTATGTATGTATGTATGTATGTGTATATGTATATTACACATATTCTTATGGCAGAGCCGATGCAGTGAAAGAGAGGTATGGTAGCACTTTATTAATGGCAGAGCTGGTCAGAGGGAGATATTTCCTATAATGCTAATGCGCTTGGGGTGATTAGGGTGTGCCCAGGCACACCTGGCACACCCCCTGCGCACGCCTATGCTCCCTCGTATGGTGGTGAGTTCTTGCGGGCGCGCTCCCATGATACAGCCGGCGGCTGTAGCCGCTCACTGTATCAATCGGCCCCGCCCCCCGGCGCGCCGCGTCATTGGATGTGATTGACAGCTGCGCGAGACAATGGCTGCGCTGCTTTTAATCCATCCACTCTAGCCAATCAGCGGTCAGGCTGATCAACGAAGAGGATGTCGGGGGCGAGCGCGGGACTTTCGAGGGCTCAGGTAAGTAAAACGGGGGGGCTGGGGGGGCCGGTATTGTCAGATGTTTTTTCACCTTAATGCATAGAATGCATTAAGGTGAAAAAATGTTTACCTTTACAACCCCTTTAACTACTTGAGGAGTTATACTGCGGCAGGTTGGTTCCCCTGGACGAGCCGTCGTAGCTGTACGTCGGGCACGCGGCCGCCTAGGGAGCGTGCGCACGCGTACCCGGCGCACCCGCGTCGATACGATTAGTTTCAGAACTGATCAGTCTCCATGCCCAGGTCAATGATTTCTGGCCTGGACCTGGTGATCAGTTCTGATGAATGAGAGACTGTCCCCTGTCTGTGTAATGTAAACGCAGGCAGGGGAAGTGATGTCATCTCCCCTCCTGGAATCCTCTTAGATTCCAGAGCATGGAGAGAGGAGATCTAACAGTGGGTTGCACCAGCACTACACTGACACAGTACATGTATACACACTTTTCACCCCCTGATCACCCCCTGATCTCCCCCCCCCCCAGTTAGCCCCTTCACTCACAGTGTCACCAAGTGCAGTGTTCATAGTTACTAGTTACTGTCACCGTCAGGTTTTTATAGCATCAGGGTACCTGCCATATATTACTGAATAAAGTTTTAACCCCCTGATCGTCCCCCAGTACAGATTGTAATGTCAGTTAGAGTCAGTTTCAATCCCAGGCAGTGTCAGATTAGTGCCAGTAGTGTTAATACCCACGCACACACCATACACCTCCCTTACTAGTATAGTGTCTGAATGGATCAATATATTTGATCTGATGAGATCTATACTAGCGTCCCCAGTAGTGTAGGGTACCCAAAAACGCAGCGTTAGCGGGATCAGCCCAGATACCTGCTAGCACCTGCGTTTAGCCCCTCCGCCCAGTCCAGCCCAGCCCACCCAAGTGCAGTATCAATCGATCACTGTCACTTACAAAACACAACACACATAACTGCAGCATTTACAGAGTCAGACCTGATCCCTACGAACGCTAACGGTATTTTTGGTAGTGAATGAAGCAGTTGCTGACAAACAGTTGCTCTCTTTGCCAGTGAGTTGCACTAGTTGTACCAGTAAATTTAGAGGCCAAAATGTCCAAAAAGAGGTACAGTAGTGAAGAGGCCTACATGTTGCTGAGCATGACGGATGAGAGCGAAGGAGAAGCCGCTTCACTGTCAGATTCAGGCTTAGTATACGAACCGATAGAGAGCAGCGGCACCCTGACAGATAGCTCTGACGCCGGAGTAGTGGTCCCTGCTAAGGTCAGGCCTACCCGACCCTGTTCTTCTGTTGTTGAGGTTCAAGAACCGCAGGGCTCTTGTATGGAGCAGACAGCCAGTATTAGTGCCGCTCATCCTTCTGGTGAACTGGCAAGCACCAGTGGCCTAGTACACCCCGGTCGTAGTCAAACCAGCACTGCAGTAACACGTGGTGGCGTGGTGAGTCCCATAAGTGCAGTTCAAGCTGGTGAGGTGGCAAGCACAAGTAGTGCCCCACAGCCACCAAGAAGACAAACACAGGCCCGTCGAGCCCATAGTGCCCTTCCCGCTGCATTTGCCAATCCTAATTGGGAGCCTCACGTCACTTGATTTTTATTCACTGTTGTTCACGAAAGATCTCTATAAATCTATTGTGGACCAAAGCAATTTGTATGCTGGCCAATTCATTGCTGCTAATCCCCAGTTGACCATTGCCTATTACAGTCTCCAAATTTAGCACCTTTCTGTGCCTATCCCTCCTCATGGGCATTACTAAAAAGTGTAATTTGCGGTCATATTGGTCCCCTGACCCAATACACCATATGCCCGTGTTCTCTGCTTCCATGACCAGGATGCGATATGAGCAGATTTTGCGGTTCATGCATTTTAATAATGAACACTGTCGTCCTCGGGGTGACCCTGGATACGATCGGCTCCACAAAATTCGGCCCCTCGTAAACCACTTCAACCAACAGTTTGCAGCCTTGTTTACTCCCTATCAATTTTTCTGCTTTGATGAGTCCCTGATTACATTTTCTGGCCGCTTGTCTTTTAAACAGTATCTTCCCAGCAAGCGTGCCAGATACGAGGTCAAGATGTGTAAGCTCTGTGACAGGGCAAAAGGCTATACATATAGTTTTATGGTTTACAAGGGAAGGGATAGTCACGTGGAGCCCGAGAACTGCCCAGACTACATAGGGAGCGCTGGTAAAATTGTGTCACCCTTATTTGGAAAGGGGTACCACTTGTACGTGGACAATTATTACACAAGCGTGCCACTTTTTAGTCACCTTTTTGATTGTGGAATTGGCGCATGTGGCACTGTGCGATCTAGACGCTAGGTCGCACAGTGCCACATGCGCCACGTGCGGCTTGTAGAATCCTGACACGAGGGGGGAGAGCCTGCTTGAAATGTAATAATTTGCTCGCAGTGAAGTGGAGGGACACATGTAATGTTTTCGTTCTGTCCTCCCTTCATGCAGATACGACAGTTGAAATTCCAACAGTGACTGGTGTTGTTGTGAAGCCCCTCTGTGTCCACGAATACAACCTTAACATAGGAGCTGTCGACTTCAACGACCAGATGTTGGTGCCATACTTAATTGCCCATAAGGCCAGACACTGGTATAGAAAAGTGTCTGTATATTTATTCCAATTGGCTCTGCTGAACGCTTATTTGCTTCGGGTTGAACTGGATCCTTCCTTTAATTACAGGAAGAGATCATCCAAACCCTGTTTCCAGATGGTGCTGTGCCCTACCTTCCCAATGCAAATGCAGTGAGCTGCATGAGAGGCATTTTCCGTATGTCCTCCCTGGTACCCCTACCCAAAGAACACCTCAAAGAAGATGTCGTGTCTGCAGAAAACGCGGATATAGGCGTGATACCTGCTTTTATTGCCCCTCCTGTCCTGACCAACCTGGTCTCTGCATTGGTAAATGTTTCCAACGCTACCACACACTAGTGGAGTATTAGCGTAGGGTACAGCACTACACATTGAAAGATGAGATGGCCATTACATTTTGAAAGACCCTAATCTGGAACGTTTACAGTTACAGTTACAGTTTACAGTAAAAGTGCAAAAAATAAGAAAAAAAAACACTAAAAAATAAAATATATAAAAAGGCCTAAAATAGTTGTTCTATTTTTCTTCGCTCTCTATTGTTCTCTCTCTCTATTGTTCGCTCTCTTGTTCTCTCTCTATTGTTCTCTCTCTATTGTTACTATATTTTATAACTGTAATGTTTTATTTTTACTGTGTTTTATTGTATTTGCTTTACAGGTATGGTATGTCTTACTGTTATACCGTAATGTTACTTTGTTTTATTGTTAACTATTATTTGCTGTGCAGGTATGCCATTCAGCTGCAGCATGGGTTTATTTATTCTGACAGCTACAGGGTTTGTTCTCACAATACATAAAGCCGTGACTCCAGTGCTGTAGGAGGTGATTTCACCACCACACTTAAAAAAAAAGTGCATATATGCCAAAGCATGGAGGCAGGGGTGGAGGGGCGATTTGCCCCTAAGATTAGGGGCAGATTGCCCCCATGTTTCGGCATTTTTTTTACTCTTTTTTTGGCACAGATTGTTGTTGTTTTATTGAGTTAATGTTTTATTGTTAATGAAAAACAGTAGTGATCCCACACTACAGCAATAAGATATTATGAGGTCTAAAAAGTGATGAATAAAAAACAAATCAATTGATAAATAAATCAATTAATCTTGGGACACTGGGAATAAATAAGAATCATAAACAATGATAAAGAAGTCCATGCAGTATTAAAAAATCTTCTTCTAGTCAGGCATCTTTCTGGTTAATAGTTTCTCCAAAATGCTCTCCTAAAAGGGCTGGGTTAACTGCAAATCCTTATAAGCGAGAGATAAATACAATCCGAAAAATGAGCTCACAGAACTCTCACCTCAATTACTTGGGTCATCAGCATATATCTCTATTAAAGGATTCTTTCCGCTATTCCGACAGCTACCACCAGGGGGTCCTCCATTCCAGCATATGTGGATATTCTAGATCTGCATCTTCATTATGATCTCACATTCCCAAAGAACGGGGGGTGGGGGGAGAAAAAGAAGGACCTCCAATAGTGTAGTATGTCAGAAAACAACAGCTAGTTTTATTAAATTTAACAAGTTGGACCCTTACATCAACAATAAGAAAAAAGGCTTTGAAATTGAACTATAAAACAGTGTGGCATTTGACCGCCGTTCTCACGTCACTTCCGGTATCTAATCCACATCCGGCCACTCCCTACGTGTTACGTCATCACGTGACTTCATCAGGTGATTGGCTGCAGTGGATTTGTTTATCAATGGTAAACCCAGAAATGGAATTGCAGCCATTTTCTTATAGCCCGCTATATTGAACTACCGTGGCCATTTTCCTGTAGCTTACTGCATGTAATAGACGCAGCCATTTTGCTGGTCATCAAGATAAAGACATACTATGGTGACAGTACTAAGCTCGGAACTCAATATGTAAATGGAAAGGGAGATTAAAGCCGAGCTAGTTGCAATGTTTATGTGGCATAGTGTGACTCCGTCCGAGAGAAACAGACGATTCAACTACAGGTACTAAAAATATATAGAATTAAAATTATAATATGGATATAATCCAATATTATAAAGGACATGTAAAGAATATATACTTATATAATTATATAGTGATCGAATAAAACAAATAAATGAGCACAAAAGAAAAAATAAAAAAATAAAAAATAAAAATAAATAAAGTCTAATAAATAAAATAAAAAAAATGTATTCATAAAAAATAAAATAACAAATAAAAATAAAAATAAAATTAAAATTAAAAAGGACTAACCCTAGATAAAAACATGGAGTCCAGGACTGATAAATTGTATAAAGATACACAAAAAATAAAAAAAAATTAAAAAATTAAAAAAGTAGACCTATACAAAATATATGTCTTTATGTATCACACAAACGTAGTGATTGCTAAAAAATCTTGTTTGATACCTAGACCAAATTTAATAGAATGGAGGACGGGATAAATGTAAAATATAATTTGTAATTTTGTCGCATACCGGAAATGAAGTGATTACTGCATCTTGACCCAATAATCATCTAATACATCAATAAAACAATAATAAACACTAGGATATATGAAATTAAAAATTACTGAGAAAATAGTTGAGATCAAATTCTACGTTTAGGCCTTCAGGTGTCAAACTTTTCATAGTGTATATCCACCTCAACTCTTTTTGACTAATAGTCCTGATCTTATGGCTGCCCCTCCATGATGCATTGTATTTTTCAATACCCCAGAATTGTAACTGGGATGGATTTCTGTTGTGAACTGTAGCAAAATGTCTTGAGACATTATGCTTGGGGAAACCATTTATAATATTCTGGACATGCTCTTTTATTCTAACTTTAAGTGCCCTTTTAGTTCTTCCTATATATTGTAAATTACAGCTGCACTGAAGGCAGTACACTACTTCCCAGAGGCGTTGCTAGGGGGGTGCGGTGGGTGCGGTCCGCACCCGGGTGACACCCTCCAGAGGGTGACACCAGGCTCAGACAAGTACCGGTACCGCGGCTCCCTCCTTCCCTTCTGGAATCTCTTCAGCTGCATGCGATGTGCAGTTAGAGTGGGGGAGAAGGGAGTGAGGCAGAGAGACTAGGTGCCCGGGATCCCACTGTCCCGCACGCTACAGTCATCTCTCCCGGCTGGCTGCACTCACTGCAGACTGGACTATAGCCGCCTCCTCCTCCTCCTTACAAGTACACAGACCGGGAGGAGGAGGGACACTGCTCTACAGCATCTGCCTGGGGCTAAGGTACTGTAAGTAACAGGAATATTGCAGGGGAGGGGAACATGGCGATTGGGAGGTGGGGCACTGACAGGTAACATCTATGCTGCTAGGAGTAATTTTAGGGAGGGGGTGGGGGTTAGAGTATATGTGCTAGGAGGCTTTAATTTGGGTTAGAACTCGTGCTAGAAGTAGAAGGAGGGGGCAGATTTGAAGTGTGACCCCCCAGCACAATTCCTCTTCCTTCCCAAAGCACCCTCTAGTACATATCCTCTAATCCCATCCCAGCTCCATCCACCTCCTCCGATCCCATCCTGGCTCCATCCACCTCCTCCGATCCCATCCTGGCTCCATCCATCCCCTCTGATCCCATCCTGGCTCCATCCATCCCCTCCGATCCTATGCTGGCTCCATCCACCCCCTCCGATCCCATCCTGGCTCCATCCACCTCCTCTGATCCCATCCTGGCTCCATCCATCCCCTCCGATTCCATCCCGGCTCCATCCATCCCCTCCAATCCTATCCTGGCTCCATCCACACCCTCCGATCCCATCCCGGCTCCATCCACCTCCTCCGATCCCATCCCGGCTCCATCCATCCCCTCTGATCCCATCCCGGCTCCATCCATCCCCTCAGATCCTATCCTGGCTCCATCCACCCCTTCGATCCCATCCCGGCTCAATCCACCCCCTCCGATCCAATCCTGGCTCCATCCATCCCGGCTCCATCCACCCCCTCCCATCCTGGCTCCATCCATCCCGACTCCATCCACCCCCTCTGATCCCATCCCGGCTCCATCCATCCCCTCCGATCCCAACCCAGCTCCATCCCTTCCCTCTGATCCCATCCCGGCGCTATCCATTCCTCTCCTATCCCATCTCGGCTGTTTCCATCCCCCGATCCCTCACATCCCGGTTCCATCCACTGTGGCAGGTTAAGGGGGGAGAGTCACTTTGATGCACTAGCCTGGCTTAATGCTGGAGGGGGGTGACACCATTTTTTACCGCACCAGGTGACACCAACCCTAGTGACGCCACTGCTACTCCCTCTGTGTGGCAGCCTATGAAATCCCTAATTTCATAGGATTGGCCTGTAGTAGTAGCTGTAAATTCTGACCTGTTCTTTTGAAACTTCTTTGTAAGGCGACACACGTAACAGTTCCTACACGGAAAGAAGCCTTTTCCAGAGAAAAACTTTGTTTTTGGGGGAGGTTCAACTACACATTTCACAATCATATCTTTCAGAGTGGGAGCTCTTTTATATATGAGGTTAGGTGTATCTGGCAGAATACCTTTTAGATCTTTATCATTCTTTAATATATGCCAGTGGCGTTTAATCAATTTAGCTACTTCCCTGTGTTGGACATTGTAGTCCAATATCAAACATGGAGCTTCATGTTGGTGTATTATCCTCTTAGGGTTATTCTGTAGCATCACTGTTCTGTCCATTTCATTGACATGCTGTATTTGTTTATCAATCCACATATCTTCATATCCCTTCTCTTTAAACCTTGCACCAATTAGTTTTGCTTGCGTTTTGTAATCCTCTTCATTTGTGCAATTTCTCTTGATCCTAACCAATTGTCCCTTAGGTATATTGTATAACCAAGGTTTAAAATGACAACTGTTAATGGACAGATAACTATTGGTGTCTATGTTTTTAAAATGGGTTTTCGTAATCATGTTATTACCCTTCAAGGAAATATTCAGATCCAGAAAATCGACTGACTTTTCATCTATTTTCCATACCAGATTTATATTCTTATTGTTGTCATTAAGTTTTCTCAAAAAATCTTCCAACAAATCCCTACTTCCGTTTCAGACTATAATTAAGTCGTCTATATATCTTTTATATAGGGTTAACTTGGCTGGCATATTGTTGTATACAGCATCTTCCTCCCAGTACGCCATAAAGGCATTGGCTATACTAGGTGCGAATTTCGCCCCCATGGCAATTCCAGTCACTTGCCTGTAATAGGATTGGTTGTGCCAGAAGTAGCTATGTTTTAAACACAAATCCAGGCATTTTATCAAAAACTTCCTTTGTTTGCAAATGAATGTGCTATATATCCTGAGAAGCCATTTGGTCGCTGCACATGCTTCATGATGTTGCACAATGGTATATAGCGAAGACACGTCAGCAGTGGCAAGGAGAGTTCTACCTTCTAGTACTGGTACCAAATCTAATAGCTGCAAAGCATGTTTGGTGTCCTTCAAATATGCCCTCGTGTTCTGCACTGCCGGTTGTAAAAAATAATCAATATATTCTTCCATCCTGGAAGTCAAAGAACCTATACCATTCACAATTGGCCTACCTAGTGATTGTTCATGATTCTTGTGTGTTTTCGGGATGGTATATATTATTGGGATCCTGCACGATTCTGGTATCAAATATTTGGATTCCTTTTTGTTCAATATCTCCTTTTTTATTCCTAAATTAACTACTGATTCCAATTGTTTCTTAAACTCCCTAGTAGGATTTCCTAATAATTTAACATAGGTGTCTTCATCCTGCAACTTCAATTCCTGTAGATATTGTTCCTTAGATTGTATAACCACAGCTGCTCCCTTATCAGCTGGGCGTATTACGATGTCCTTTCTTTCCGTTAGAGTCTTGATTCCTTTCTTTATGTGTATTGGATCTGAGATCTTCTTTGGTGTCAACAATTCCAGATCTTGCAGAACTAATTTTTTAAAAACCTCAATGTGTTGATTGTTCGCTACTTGTGGGTTGAACGTGGAATTGTTCCGCAACATCATTATTCAATAATGTTTTATTGTTACCATTGTTTGCTTTTCAGGTACACCATTCAGCTGCAGGACTGATTTATTTATCTCTCACGATACATAAATCAGCGACTCCAGCGCTGTAGGAGGTGATTTCACCACCACAGTTAAAAAAAATGGTGCATGTATGCCCATCATTAGAAGTGAGTGGATGCAGGATGGTATTCTAATGGTGGGCATACCCACCGATCAATCTCTTTTTTCATTCAGCCCACAGACAGAATGATGCCTGCAGGTTTAGGTATCATCTTTTCAGCCAGCGGTCGGCTTTCATGTAAAAGCAATCCTAGCGGCTAATTAGCCGCTAGATTTCTTTTACAAGCAGTGGGAGGGAACATCCCCCCCTCCCGCCGTCTTTCATGCTTTTCTTGGGCTCTCCTGTTCCACCGGGGAACCTGAGAATGCAGCTGGTTCCACCAGCTGACCATAGAGCTGATCGGAGACCAGATCAGCTCCAATCATCTCTATGGCCTAAGAAACCAGAAGCTACGAGCATTTCATGACTTCGGTTTTGCCGGATATAAACAGCGTTATTTGGAAAATTTGGAAAGCATTTTATCACACCGATCTTGGTGTGGTCAGATGCTTTGAGGGCAGAGGAAACATCTAGAGTCTAATAGACCCCAATTTTTTCAAAAAAGAGTACCTGTCACTACCTATTGCTATCATAGGGGATATTTACATCCCCTGTGATAACAATAAAAATAATAAAAATATAAATAAAAAAATGAAAGCAACAGTGTAAAAATAAAATAGAAAAGAAAAGTGTTGTATGTAAACAGCAATTACACCATGCATGTGAGGTATCACCGCGAATATCAAATCGAGGGCAGTAATTCTAGCAGTAGACCTCCTCTGTAAATCTAAATTGGTAACCTGTAAAGCCTTTTAAAGGCTTTTAAAAATGTATGTAGCATGTCGTGTTTGGTATCTATGTACTTGGCATAACATCATCTTTTTTATTTCACCAAACATTTGGACAATATAGTGCATACCGCTTCAGGACCGCCCACTGTATATATATGTTGGCACTTTAAAGATGGATATCTCGGTAACGGCAGCAGCTGCTGCCATAACCGAGATATCCATCTCTTCAGTGGGCAGTCCGGTTTACGATAATGGTGGTCTCTGTGGCGGATTTGCCGCAAGATCAGCGTAATCGGCGTTGGGAGAGGGGCCCCCCTCCCGCCGCTCTCCCTCGCCCTCTGCCGCTTACCGAAGTCCTCGGTAGCGGCCGTCTCCATACCAGAGCAGGGTGGAAGCAACATCAAAACGTCACTTCCGCCTATACGTCTTAAAGGGACATTTTTTTTTTGTCATTTTTTCAAATGACAATTTTTTTTTATTGCATTTAATGCCCAAATATGAGATCTGAGGTCTTTTTGACCCCAGATCTCATATTTAAGAGGACCTGTCATGCTTTTTTCTATTACAAGGGATGTTTACATTCCTTGTAAAAGGAATAAAAGTGACTCAAATTAAAAAAAAAAAAAAAACAGTTTTAAAATCAATAAAGTAAAGTAAAATAAATAAGAAAAAATTTTTTTTTAAAGCGTCCCGTCCCGACGAGCTAACGCACAGATGCGAACGCATATGTGAGCAGCGTCTGCATATGAAAACGGTGTTCAAACCACACATGTGAGGTATCGCTACGATCGTTAGAGCGAGAGCAATAATTCTAGCCCTAGACCTCCTCTTTAACTCAAAACATGCAACCTGTAGAATTTTTTAAAAGTCGCCTATGGAGATTTTTAAGAAAAAAAAGTATAATGTTTGGGGTTCTAAGTAATTTTCTAGCAAAAAAACTTGTTTTTAACTCGTAAACACAGTTTGAAAAACAGGCTCAGTCCTTGAGTGGTTAAAATTCAAAAAAGTGTTATTTTTTTCCAAATAAAATGGGTTTGAAAAATCGCTGCGCAAATACTGCATGAAAAAAAAAATTGCAACACCCACCATTTTAATCTGAAGGGCCTTTGCTTTAAAAAAAAATATGTTTTCATGTAAACAAAAAGTGTGAGAAAGGGTTTTGTCTTCAATTGGTTAGAGGAGTGGGTGATGTGTGGCATAAGCTTCTAATATTGTGAATAAAATGCCAGGACAGTTCAAAACCCCCCAAATGACTCCTTTTTGGAAAGTAGACACCCCAAGCTATTTGCTGATAGGCATGTTGAGTCCATGGAATATTTTATATTTTGCCACAAATTTCGGTAAAATTACAATTTTATTTTTTTTTACACAAAGTTGTCACTAAATTATATCTTGTTCATATATGGCATGGGTATATGTGAAATTACACCCCAAAATACATTCTGCTGCTTCTCCTGAGTACGGAGATACCACATGTGTGAGACTTTTTGGGAGCCTAGCCGCGTACGGGACCCCGAAAACCAAGCACCGCCTTCAGGCTTTCTAATGCCACGTACACACGACCGGACTTTACGGCATACTTTGCCCGGCGGACTTTTTGACGGACTTTACAACAGACTTTCAGAATGAACGGACTTGCCTACACACGATCAACCAAAGTCCGACGGATTTGTACGTGATGACGTACGACCGGACAAAAACAAGGAAGTTCATAGCCAGTAGCCAATAGCTGCCCTAGCGTCGTTTTTTGTCCGTCGGACTAGCATACAGACGAGCGGACTTTTCGACGGGACTCGAGTCCGTCGGATAAATTTGAAACATGTTTCAAATCTAAGTCCGTCAAACTTTTGAAAAAAAAAAGTCAGCTGGAGCCCACACACGATAGAATTGTCCGACAGACTCCGGTACGCCGGACCAAGTATGCCGGAAAGTCCGCTCGTGTGTACGCGGCATAAGGGTGTAAAACAGTGATTTCACTTTCTCCATGGCCTCCGAAACTGTGATAGGCATTGAGGAGTGAAATCAAAAAATTACACCCTTAGAAAGCCTGAAGGCGGTGATTGGTCTTCGGGGCCCCGTACGCGGTTAGACTGCCAAAAAGTCCCACACATGTGGTATCCCTGTATTCAGGAGAAGCAACAGAATGTATTTTGGAGTGTAATTCCACATACGCTCGTGTCATGTGTGAGCAATATATCATTTAGTGACAACTTTGTGTAAAAAAAATAAATGTTGTAATTTTCCCGAAACTTGTGGCAAAATATAAAATATTCCATGGTCTCAACATGCCTCTCAGCAAATAGCTTGGGTTGTCTACTTTACAAAAATTGGGTCATTTGGGGTTTTTTTGTGCTATGTTGGCTTTTTATGGCCTTCGTACTGTGATAGGTAGAGAGGAGCAAAATCAAAAATTTACGCCCTCAGTAATCTTGAAGGTGGTGATTGGTTTTCGGGGTCCTGTACGTGGCTAGGCTCCCAAAAAGTCCCACACATGTGGTATCCCCGTACTCAGGAGAAGCAGCAGAATGTATTTTGGGGTGTAATTCTACATATACCCATGGCATGTTTGAGCAATATATAATTTAGTGACAACTTTGTATAAATGTATTTATTTTTTAGTCATTTTTCAATTACTTGTGACAAAAAAATAAAATATTCAATGGGCTCAACATGCCTCTCAGCAATTTGGTTGGGGTGTCTACTTTCCAAAATGGGGTCATTTGGGGGGGTTTTGTACTGCCCTGCCATTTTAGCACCTCAAGAAATGAGATAGGCAGTCATAAACTAAAAGCTGCATAAATTCCAGAAAATGTACCCTAGTTTGTAGATGACTGCGATAACTTTTGCGCAAACCAAAAAATAAATGCTTATTGACATTTTTTTTACCCAAGACATGTGGCTGAATACATTTTGGCCTAAATTTATGACTAAAATTGAGTTTATTGGATTTTTTTTACAACAAAAAGTAGAAAAAATATATATTTTTAAATCCCAGAGGCAATCAAATACCATCAAAAGAAAGCTCTATTTGTAGGAAAAAAGGACGCAAATTTTGTTTGTGCACAACATTGCATGACCGCGCAATTACCAGTTAAAGCAACGCAGTGCCAAATTGTAAAAAGTGCTCTGGTCATTAAAGCGGAGTTCCACCCAAAAATTGAACTTCCGCTTATCCAGATTCCTCCCCCCCTCCAGTGTCACATTTGGCACCTTTCAGGGGGGAGGAGGGAGCAGATACCTGTATAATACAGGTATGTGCCCCCACTTCCCGCAAAAGATCGCCACAGAATCCGCAGTGATCTACGCCATGTTCGGCCCCTCCTCCGCCCCCCCCCCCCACTGTCTTCTGGGAGACACACAGGTCCCAGAAGACAGCAGGGACCTGTCAGGATGCGCAGCGCGACTCGCACATGTGCAGTAGGGAACTAGGCTGTGAAACCGTAAGGCTTCACTTCCTGATTCCCTTACTGAAGATGCCGATGCCTTCACCTCGCAGCCGAGTGATGGGTTGGCTTTGGGTGAGGACATCGCGGGCGCCCTGGACAGGTAAGTGTCCTTCTTTTAAAAATTAGCAGCTGCAGTATTTGTAGCTGCTGACTTTTACATTTTATTTTTTCGACAGAACTCCGCTTTTAGTGGCCAATTCTTCCGGGGCTTAAGTGGTTAAAAGCTTGAAATTGGCCTGGGCAGGGAGGGGGTAAAAGTGTCCTGTATTGAGGTGGATAAAGGGTCACTTATTCAAAATTGTAGGCACTGCAGTTTGTCCCCGTTTCCTGGATGCACGTAAGTTTGAGTCTTCACATGTTCAGTATCTACTTACTTGACACAATATCTTCTTTATATTTTACCAAACAGTTGGGTATTATATTTTTAGCGCCCCCCTAGGTCTACTGAGAGCAAAGAGGTACCTCCAGATATAGGTAGCGAGCTTACATTCACCCCAGGGCTGAGTCCATGGCTATCATGGGAAGTTTGAACAGAATATAGGTGCCAGTCACTTTAGGTATTTTTCAATGCTTTAATTAGAACTTGAGAAAGGTTGTAGGAAAGAGGTTGAGGGGAGGTTGCAGATACCCTTTTTAGAAGATCACTTACAGACTCCTTGAATCAAAGGACAAAACAGCTTTCTTTTAGCAGATCTTGAATACCTGGGTAGGTCTCTCACACAGATCTAGCAACCAGTAATATGCCTGGATAAGTCTCTCTCACAAACGTAGCAGCCAGGAGCATGTTACCTTGATTAGATTGTAGAACAGCTTGACAGTACCAGAACCTTTAAGCCGAACCCGGCAGTACTATAAGGGTAGTTAGAGATAGGTGTGTCCTCCAAGTAAGTTACCAGGCCCTTCTGAGAGACAAGCCTCCATCCTGGCTCTCTCCAGCAAGGGTCCTCCCCTGGATCTCCTCAGCTTGGCTCGGCTTCTTCCAGTTAGGCAAGATAGCCTAAGGACCACCTCAGGAGTAGTAGGCCCCAGATAGGCTTCTGGGCCTACTGCAGAAGATGCAGCAACATAGCCTCGGGCCAGAAGGGCCCCAAGGTAAGAACTGACTAGAGCACATGGCATCTGTTCAATAAATACCCCTTCCCAGAATGCACAGCGGCCAGGAACCTCCTACTGGGCTGTTTCCGGAAAAAGAATATTCATTAAAGCTCAAACTAGTTGTAATTCTCACACTGTCCTATGGTACCAGTGACACCTACTGGCAACAGTGGGAAATTCACAACCCAGTCAAGTTTAGAACAGAACCAAATACCGTATTTATCAGCGTATAACACGCGCCGGCGTATAACACGCAACCCAAGTTTAGGAGGGAATTTTAAGGAAAAAAACTTTTAGGAGGGAAGTTTAAGGAAAAAAAACTTACATTAAAATGCCCATCAATGCAGCATTATCAGTGTCCATCTGCAGCCTTGTCAGTATCATTGCAGCCTTTTCAGTGTCAGTGCAGCCTTGCCCCAGTGTCCATTGCAGCCTTGTCAGTGCAGCTTTGCCCCAGTGCAGCCTTGTCAGTGCAGCTTTGCCCCAGTGCAGCCTTGTCAGTGCAGCTTTGCCCCAGTGCAGCCTTGCCCCAGTGGTCAGTGCAGCCTTGTCATTTCAGCCTTGCCCCCAGTGTCCATTACAGATTTAAATATGGCGCCGCGGAGTTCGGAGGGACTTGGCGGAGCTGAACGAGCGCCGCCGAGATCACAGTGACTGGGCGGAGCCGAGATACACATAACCGAGTGTACTCGGCTCTTCTTGGCGCCGCTCACAGTCACGCCCAGTCCCGCCCTATGATGGACATAACACAGGTCCAATGGCGGGACTGGGCCTAACTGTGAGCAGCGCCGAGAAGAGCCAAGTACACTCGGCTATGTGTATCTCCGCTCCGCCCAGTCACTGTGATCTCGG
The DNA here is from genome assembly GCF_042186555.1 of Aquarana catesbeiana. Taxonomy (NCBI): domain Eukaryota; kingdom Metazoa; phylum Chordata; class Amphibia; order Anura; family Ranidae; genus Aquarana; species Aquarana catesbeiana. The sequence continues at coordinate 207,135,403 of NC_133335.1, forward strand.
CGGCGCTCGTTCCGCCCTGCCGAGTCCCTGCGAACACCGTTGCGCCATTTTTAAATCTACACGCTATGTGTATGTCGGCGGCGATCGCCCCGATCAAAATTAGCGGGGATTGGGGTATAACACGCATCCACGATTTCCCCCTGATTTTAAGGGGAAAAAAGTGCGTGCTATACGCCGATAAATACGGTATATAATCAAATCTGAGCTGCTTACAGCTCAGCCAAAAACTAAATTTACACTACAGCCCCAATTTTAGGAACAGGGGGCTACATATTATTTTTGAGGGGTGTTCTATCAAAAAGCAGCTACCCATTAGAAAGTGCAACCATGGAGACATTCTGTGGCAGCCATCTTGGTACACTCGTCCGCACTAAGCCTACAGTCTGAGGTCGTGAAGCGGACATCTTTTTACACCCACCGGAGTCTTGCATTTCACACTTATTTTCACCAGTAAACTGAGCTTCTATATTGTGAAATACAGGATTTTGAAATCCGTCAAGCTGTTTTGATGTTGAATCTTAAAAGCAGCGCTCTTCTGTCAGATTAGCAAACCTGTGAGATCCTGTATTTCACAATATAGAAGCTCAGTTTACTGGTAAAAATATGTGTGAAATGCAAGACTCCGGTGGGTGTAAAAAGATGTCCGCTTCACGACTTCTGACTGTAGGCTTTGTGCAGACGAATGCAGGTGTACCAAGATGGCCACGACGGAACGTCACTTCCGCTGCATTTCTTGATGGGTATTTCCGGCTTTCTGACAGGACAAAGGCACTAAAACTAATTTTAGTGTATTTTTTTCCTGATGTGCTTGATAAACGGATGCAAATATCATGCAACATAATAAAAAAAAAATTGCACCTGCAACCTTTTTATTCTACAGGGCCTCTGCTTTCAGAAAATATATGTTTGGGGGCTATAGTTATTTTTCTAGACAAAAAAAATGCTGATTTAACCACTTCCCGACCGGCCCATAGCAGATGACGGTCGGGCGGTGCTTCAGTTATCCTGACTGGGCGTCATATGACGTCCAGCAGGAAAACATGACACACCGCTCCACCGATCTTGGTAAAGAGCTTCCGAGCGGAGGCTCTTTACCACGTGATCAGCCGTGTCCAATCACGGCTGATCACGATGTCAATAGGAAGAGCCGTTGGTTGGCTTGTCCTCACTCGCGTCTGACAGACGCGAGTAGAGGAGAGCCGATCGGCGGCTCTCCTGACAGCGGGGGTCAGTGCTGATTGATCAGCCCCCCTCGGATGACTACACTGGACCACCAGGGATCGCCACTAGGACCACCAGGGAGGGGGGCAACATGTGGATGGCCAGGTATGTACCCCATGGCCATCCACATGTGCCCAATCTGTGCCAATCAGTGCCCATCATTATATTGCAGTGATGCCCAGCAATGCCACCCTTAGGGGCATCAGTGCCACCAATCAGTGTCAACAGTGCCACCAATCAGTGTCCATCGGTGCCACCTGTCTGTACCCATCCGTGCCACCCATAAGTACCCATCAGTGCCACCCATATGTACCCATCAATGCCACCTACGAGTGCCCATCAGTGCCACCTATGGGTGCCCATCAGTGCTGCATACCAGTGCCACCTATCAGTGCCCATCAGTGCTACCTCATTGGTGTCACCTCATCGGTGCCCATCAGTGCTGCCATATCAGTGCCCGTCATTGAAGAAGAAAACGTACTTATTTACAAAAATTTTTAACAGAAACAAAGAAAACCTTTTTTTTCTAAATTTTCCGTCTTTTTTTATTTGTTGCGCAAAAAATAAAAACCGCAGAGGTGATCAAATACCACCAAAAGAAAGCTCTATTTGTGGGAACAAAATAATTAAAAAAATGTTTGAGTACAGTGTAGCATGACAACGCAATTGTCATTCAAATTGCGACAGCGCTAAAAGCTGAAAATTGGCCTGGGTGGGAAGGTGCCTAAGCGCCTGGTATTGAAGTGGTTAAAAAAAAAAAACATAAAAAAATTGCCCCAGATAGCAGGTGGTTAAGCTTTGCTGTAGTTTCTACTGAACGTTTAGCCCGGTCTCCTCAGTGATAGGACGTGTGGTGCATCTTCATCGAGCTCTCAAATTCTCCTCACAGATCGTCTTCCCGCCAAGTGTGAGCGCGCAGGCGCAGAGCCTGAAGGGGGCTGCAGCTGCGGAGCTCATGAGGGGAAGGGGGGGGGGGCGGTGTCACCGGGTGACGTCAGGAGCCGGTTTTATTCTCTCGGCCCTCTCCTCCTCCGCCTGTAGTCGCTGTGAAGATGAACGGTGCCAAACGAGGGCGGCATGACGTGTCCCCTGTGCGGGAGGACGGGTACCGGACACCGGAGAAACGGGCGAAGACCTGGCCCGGAGCTGGCAGCGGGGACTACCGGGAGTGGGATGTGGAGGATGTGTGCCGCTTCCTGGCCAGCAGTGGCTTCGAACAGCTGCAGGAGGTCTTCAGAGGTAAATCAGCTGTGTGGTGGCTGCACTATGTGAGTGTCATGGTGTAGGGGGACTACAGGTACCAGCATGTCCTGAGAGGAGATGTGGTGCAGCTGGAGAGATGTCTGCTAAAGCAGCTTCTATATCCGACCCAGAGAGCCCATGATGTGCCCAGGATCTCCTGTCACCCTGTGCCATGGTCTGTGCCATGGTCCAGAGACTCCCAGCATCACAGGGTGGCACTGTGTTGCCTCACATGGTGCCAGCTGCACTTTGTTGCCTGGTGTCCTGCAGAAGAAGAACTGTTTCCCAGAAGACATGTGCAATTCGTTTAGTTCCCAATTCGTTTTTTGACAAATTCGTAATTTCCGAAATGTCAAATTTTCCCAAGTTTTCGAATTTGAAAATCCGAATTTAGGAAAAAAAACATGAAACTAAAATGAACACTTTTTTTTTTTTTGTCCGTGCACATGTCTATTTCCCAGCGTCGTCGTTGTGCAGCGGCACTGTGTAGCTCAGTGTTACACAATGGCAGCGGCATTGCCCAGCATCACATAGTGGCACTGCATTGCCCAGTTTCACATGGCAGCACTATGTTGTGTAGTGATATACATGTCACGCACTGGCACTGTTTCCCAGCGACACGCACTGACAAAGGCACTGTGTTGCTCAGTGTTACACAATGGCAGACAGCTCTGTGTTGCCCAGCATCACGCACAGCATGGTAATACCCGGCGTCACATAACCGCAGTAGCACTGACAAAGGCACTGTGTTGCCCAGTGTCCTGCAGCGGCACTGTGTTGCTCAGAATCACATGGCAGCACTGTATTGGCCAGTGTCACTCACTGACAGCGGCCTGGCATCACGCTCTGGCAGAGGCATTGTGTTGCCCAATGTCATGTAGCGGCACTGTGTTGCCCTATTTTACATGGCGGCACTGTGTTGCCTCACATGGTGCCACCAGCACTTTGTTGCAGTGGGTTTCCCAGCGTCGCGCACTGGCAGCGGCACTGTGTTGCCCAATGTCATGCAGCGGCACTGTGTAGCTCAGTATTGCACAATGGCAGCAGTACTGTTGCCCAGCATCACATAGTGGCGCTGTGTTGCCCATTGTCACGCACCGGCAGCGTCACCGTGTTGCCCAATGTCACGCAGTACCGTGTTGCTTCACATGGTGCCAGCGGCACTGTGTTGCCCAGCATCACATAGTGGCAGTATGTTGCTCAATGTTACAAAATGGCAGCGGCACTGTGTTGCCCAGAATCACATAGTGGCACAGTGTTGTGTAGTGATATACATGTCACGCAGTGGCACTGGCACTGTGTTGCCCAGCGTAACGCACTGACAAAGGCACTTTGTTGCCCAGTGTCATGCAGCGGTACTATGTTGCTCAATGTTACACAATGGCAGCGGCACTTTGTTGCCCAGCATCACATAGTGGCACTGTGTTGCTCCAATGTTACAAAATGGCAGTGGCACTGTGTTGCCCAGTGTCACGTGGTGCCACCAGTATCCCTGCAGTGTCATTCTGTCCTAGCAATTATTTTGCACCATGTTTGGGTTACTTCACCTACTTTGGATAGAAAACTGAATCAAAATTTATATTGAATGATGTCTGGCTGCCATAATGCTGGCTGTACACATTGTAACCACACCGAGCAATTGACGGTTTAATGAAAAGCGATTTGCATTGTGCTCAAGTCACATGTGCCAAACAGATTTTTTGTCGTTTTGCAATAGTTCTTGAGGGAGCCCAGAGACTATCGCAGCAGAAGTTTACATTTTCTGTATTTTTCATTTAAAAAAAAAAAATATATTAATGATAAAACTGCTTCTATCTATCTATCTATCTATCTATCTATCTATCTATCTATCTATCTATCTATCTATCTATCTATCTATCTATCTATCCTCATTTTTTTTTTTTTTTCAAAGGAAATGAAAATAACACCTTTTTTTAATTCCTAACTGTGTAATGTTGTGCCGTTGGAAAAGATGACCTAGACTGCTCTCCTCCCATGCATGCTGTAGTGATGAGAAGCTGGCGGCTGAAGATCCTGCACAATGTGACCGTTCTGGGACTCGGAAGTAACCACAGCGTGCAATGAGGACCAGGGCCAGAGTCTGCAGGATTTTCAGCCATGGTTTCTCTTTACAACAGCAAAGATTGATGGTGCAGGCAGCGGGACGGGTGACTTATTCAACGTTTTCTTTACAGAGGGCACATTGTCATCATATTTTATTTTTGCAACAGAGTTGCTTTAAGTACATGTATTGCCAAAACTTTTTTTTTTTGGGGGGGGGGTTTGAGATTAAAATTCCTAAACTTTTTATTGCTCTCTTTATTGTGCCCCTTCTGGGGGAGGTTCTTGCTGTCTGTTTGCCCCGGTGGCCATTGTCACTGAGATGAAAAGTAATAGGAAATTAAAATAAATCTATATGCAGGGTGGATAAGGGTGGATAAAAATCAAAGATTTATTTATTATATATACATTTTTTTTTTAAATCAAATTTATTTTAATTAAAATGCTTTTGGCATAAAAATTGAAATATAGTTTTCTATTTAAAATATGTTATTCAGCATGAGCTTAGTTATGTAGCATGAGGCTGTATATTCTGCAATATTTACATTTTTGGTAAACTCATTCAATTAATCCAAGATAACCTGCACTGTATTGTAGGGCTGAAACAACTAATCGATTAATCGACAACTAATCAATTATGAAATTAATCGATTAATCGGCCAGTAACATAATGTGGTAAAAAAAAAACTAAAATGAGCCCTTTTTTTCCAGCACTGCAGTATCGCGTGGTGACATGACGAGTCCCATAAGTGCAGTTCAAGCTGGTGAGGTGGCAAGCACTAGTAGTGTCCCGCCGCCACCAAGAAGACGAAGACAGGCCTGTTGTGCCCATAGTGCCCTCCCTGCTGCATTCGTCAATCCGAATTGGGTACCCACCACTTCTGCAGCACCCGTACTTCCCCCATTCACTGGCCAACCCGGAATTCAGGTGGAAACAGTTGATTTTACCCCACTTGATTTTTATTCACTGTTTTTCACCGAAGATCTCTATAGATCTATTGTGGACCAAAGCAATTTATACGCTGGTCAACACATCACCACTATTCCCCAGTCCTCCCTTGCCAGAGATTGGAGACCAATTACAGTCTCCGAATTTAAGCTCTTTCTGGGCCTTTCCCTCAACATGGGCATAACTAAAAAGAGTGAGTTGCAGTCATATTGGTCCACTGACCCAATTCACCATATGCCCGTGTTCTCTGCCTCCATGGCCAGGGCACGATACGAGCAGATTTTGCGGTTCATGCACTTCAACAACAATGAATTCTGTCGTCCTCGTGGAGACCCTGCATACGATCGGCTCTACAAAATTCGGCCCCTCGTAAACCATTTAAACCAACGTTTTGCAGACTAGTTTACTGTTGATGAGTCCCTGATTAAATTTTCTGGCCGCTTGTCATTCAAACAGTACCTTCCCAGCAAGCGTGCCAGATACGGGGTCAAGATGTATAAGCTCTGTGACAGGGCCAAAGGCTATATATGTAGTTTTATGGTTTACGAGGGCAAAGATAGTCACGTAGAGCCGACAAACTGCCCTGACTACATAGGAGGTGCTGGCAAGATAGTGTGGGACTTGGTGTCACCCTTATTTGGAAAGGGGTACCACTTGTACGTGGACAATTATTACACGAGCGTGCCACTTTTTAGTCACCTTTTTGATCATCAGATTGGAGCATGTGGCACCGTGTGACCTAATCGCCGGGGCTTTCCCCAGCGGCTTGTAGATTCCCGTCTTAGGCTGGGGGAGAGCGCCTGCTTGAAGTGTAATAATTTGCTCGCCATGAAATGGAGGGACAATAAGAATGTTTTCGTTCTTACCTCCCTTCATGCAGACACGACGGCCCAAATTACTACGGCGACTGGTGTTGTGGAGAAACCCCTCTGTGTCCACGAATATAACCAAAATATGGGAGGGGTGGACCTCAACGACCAGTTGTTGGCGCCGTACATAGTTGCCCGAAAGGCCAGACGCTGGTACAAAAAAGTGTCTGTTTATTTATTTCAATTGGCTTTGCTGAATGCTTATGTGCTATACAGAGCTTCAGGACGGACTGGATCCTTCCTTAAATTCCAGGAAGAGATCGTCAGAGCCCTTCTGTTTCCAGACGGTGCTCCACCTCACCATCCCCAACCAAATGCAGTAGGCCGGCTGCATGAGAGGCATTTTCCTTATGCCCTCCCGAGTACCCCTACCCAACGAGCCCCCCAAAAAAGATGTCGTGTCTGCAGCAAGCGCGGATTTAGGTGTGACACCCGGTATTATTGTCCCTTCTGTCCTGACAATCCTGGTCTTTGCATTGGTGAATGTTTTGAACGCTACCATTCACTAGTTGAGTATTAGCGTAGGGTACAGCACTGCACAGACTAGGGCTGGGAGATTCTCTTAAAAAAAAAAAAAAACACTCGATTCACGATTCGAATCGAGTTCTCCTTTTTTTTTTTTTTTGTAAACCGCGCCGGTCCTGAGGCGCTGCGGGCATGAGCTTTTAGGCGAGGCCGCGGCTTCGGCCTGGTCCGTGGTGTCCAGCCTCGCGGACTAGGCTGAAGCCGCGGCCTCACCTAAAAACTCCTTGCCCGCAGCTCTTCAGGCCCGGCGCGGTATCCGCGCCGGTCCGGAGGCGCTGCGGGCATGAGTTTTTAGGTGAGGCTTCGGCCTAGTCCGCGGTGTCCGGCCGCGGACTAGGCCGAAGCTGCGGCCTCGCCTAAAAACTCATGCCCGCAGCGCCCCAGGACCGGCGCGGTGAAAAAAAAAAATCAAAAAAATCGATTTGCTTAAATTTTGAATCGATTTGACCTCAACTCGATTCAAGATTTAAAACGATTTTTTTTCCCAGCCCTAGCACAGACTAGGACACACTTTCACAGGGTCTCCCAAGATGCCATCGCATTTTGAGAGGCCCAAACCTGGTACCAGTTACAAAAAAAAGTGTTAAAAAAAAAAAAAAAAAAACACAAAATAAAATAATAAAAACCAAAAATAGTTGTCGTTTTATTGTTCTCTCTCTATTCTCTCTCTATTGTTCTTCTCTTTTACTGTATTCTATTCTGCAATGTTTTACTGTTCTGTTTTTATCATGTTTGGTAACCATTTTTTTTGTTTTTAGGTACGCCATTCAGCTGCAGAGCGGATTTATGTATCTTGACAGCAACAGCGTTTGCTCCCACGATACATAAAGCCGTGACTCCAGCGCTGTCGGAGGTGATTTCACCACCACAGTTACATACTTCAGCATATATGCCGAAGTGTGGGGGCAGCAGTGGGTGGAGGAGCGATTTGCTCCTTCCAGCCCCCATGCTTCGGCATATATAAATGGTGCATGTATGCCCATTATTAGAAGTGGGTGGATGAAGGGAGGTATTCTAATGATGGGCATACCCACCGATCAATATCTTTTTTTTTTTTCGTTCAGCCCACAGGCTGCATGAAAAAAAGTTTACAATATATGCCCAACAAGGACCAGCAACGTATTGGTATGTTGCTGGATTTTGAGTGGTTATACCAGAATGATGCCTGCAGGTTTATGTATCATCTTGGTATCATTCTTTTCAGCCAGCGGTCGGCTTTCATGTAAAAGCAATCCTAGCAGCTAATTAGCCTGTAGACTGCTTTTACAAGCAATGCCCCCCCCCCCCCCACCTTCTTCCATGTTTTTCTCTGGCTCTCCTGTCCCAACCGGGAACCCGAGAATGCAGCCGGTGATTCGGCCAGCTGACCATAGAGCTGATCAGAGACCAGAATGGCTCCAATCATCTCTATGGCCTAAGAAACTGGAAGCTACGAGCATTTCATGACTTAGATTTCGCCGAATGTAAACAGCGCCATTAGGAAATTGGGAAAGCATTTTATCACACCGATCTTGGTGTGGTCAGATGCTTTGAGATCTAGGTTCTAATAGACCCCAATTTTTTCAAAAAAGAGTACCTGTCACTACCTATTGCTATCATAGGGGATATTTACATTCCCGGAGGTAGCAATAAAATTCATTAAAAAAATTAAAAAATGAACGGAACAATTTAAAAATAAGATAAAAAAGCACAAAAATAATAAAGAAAAAAAAAAGCACCCCTGTCCCCCCTGCTCTCACGCTAAGGCGAAGGCAAGCTTTGGTCTGGCGTCAAATGTAAACAGCAATTGCACCATGCATGTGAGGTATCACCGCAAAGGTCAGATCGAGGGCAGTCATTTTAGCAGTAGACCTCCTCTGTAAATCCTAAGTGGTAACCTGTAAAGGCTTTTAAAAATGTGTTCAGTTTGTCGCCACTGCACGTTTGTGCGCAGTTTTAAAGCATGTCATGTTTGGTATCCATGTACTCGGCCTAAGATCATCTTTTTTATTTCATCAAACATTTGGGCAATATAGTGTGTTTTAGTGCATTAAATTTTTTTTAAAAAGTGTGTTTTTTCCCCAAAAAATGCGTTTGAAAAATCGCTGCGCAAATACTGTGTGAAAAATAAAAAAAAATGAAACACCCACCATTTTAATCTGTAGGGCATTTGCTTTAAAAAAATATATAATGTTTGGGGGTTCAAAGTGATTTTCTTGCAAAAAAAAATGTTTTCATGTAAACAAAAAGTGTCAGAAAGGGCTTTGTCTTCAAGTGGTTAGAAGAGTGGGTGATGTGTGACATAAGCTTCTAAATGTTGTGCATAAAATGCCAGGACAGTTCAAACCCCCCCAAATGACCCCATTTTGGAAAGTAGACACCCCAAGCTATTTGCTGAGGGGCATGTCGAGTCCATGGAATATTTTATATTGTGACACAAGTTGCGGGAAAGAGACCAATTTTTTTTTTTTTTTTTGCACAAAGTTGTCACTAAATGATATATTGCTCAAACATGCCATGGGAATATGTGAAATTACACCCCAAATCCAATCACCGCCTTCAGGATTTCTAAGGGCGTAAATTTTTGATTTCACTCTTCACTGCCTATCAGTTTCGGAGGCCATGGAAAGCCCAGGTGGCACAAAACCCCCCAAAATGACCCCATTTTGGAAAGTAGACACCCCAAGCTATTTGCTGAGAGGTATAGTGAGTATTTTGCAGACCTCACTTTTTTTCACAACGTTTTGAAAATTGAAAAAAAAAAAAAAAATTTCTTATCTTTCTTCATTTTCAAAAACAAATGAGAGCTGCAAAATACTCACCGTGCCTCTCAGCAAATAGCTTGGGGTGTCCACTTTCCAAAATGGGGTAATTTGGGGGGGGTTTGTGCCATCTGGGCATTTTATGGCCTTTAAAACTGTGATAGGTAGTGAGGAGTGAATCAAAAATTTACACCCTTAGGAATCCTGAAGGCGGTGCTTGGTTTTCGGGGCCCCGTACGCGGCTAGGCTCCCAAAAAGTCCCACACATGTGGTATCCCCGTACTCAGGAGAAGCAGCTAAATGTATTTTGGGGTGCAATTCCACATATGCCCATGGCCTGTGTGAGCAATATATCATTTAGTGACAACTTTTTGTAAATTTTTTTTTTTTTTTTTTTTTTTGTCATTATTCAATCACTTGGAACAAAAAAAATGAATTTTCGATGGGCTCAGCATGCATCTCAGCAATTTCCTTGGTGTGTCTACTTTCCAAAATGGGGTCAAGAAATGACATAGGCAATCATAAACTAAAAGCTGTGTAAATTCCATAAAATGTACCCTAGTTTGTAGATGCTATAACTTTTGCGCAAACCAATAAATATACGCTTATTGACATTTTTTTTAACCAAAGACATGTGGCCGAATACATTTTGGCCTAAATGTATGACTAAAATTGAGTTTATTGGATTTTTTTTTATAACAAAAAGTAGAAAATATTGTGTTTTTTTTTTTTTTTTTTTTTTTTTTTTTTTTTTTTTTTTTTTTTTTTTTTTTTTAAATTTTCAGTCTTTTTCTGTTTATAGCGCAAAAAATAAAAACTGCAGAGGTGATCAAATACCATCAAAAGAAAGCTCTATTTGTGGGAAGAAAAGGACGCAAATTTTGTTGGGGTACAGCATTGCATGACCGCGCAATTAGCAGTTAAAGCGACGCAGTGCCAAATTGTAAAAAGTGCTCTGGTCAGGTAGGGGGTAAAACCTTCCGGGGCTGAAGTGGTTAACTAAATTATACACCACAATTTTTTTTTTTTTTTAAGGTGATTAATCGAAACAATAATCGGCCAACTAATCGATTATGAAAATAATCGTTAGTTGCAGCCCTACTGCACTGATGCATTCACACACTTTCAGGAATATTCCTTTATCCCATTGTTCTACAAATCTTATGTACACTACAAACTATATGATGGAATCGGTTCTGATATCGCTGTTTTACTAACCTGACAGCTTATTATTCTAAATGGGAAACCTTCATTTTGTTTGCAAATATTAAAGAATCTCCCTCTCCGCCCTGTAGCAGCAAAACTGCTATAGGGCTATCAGCAAGGGAAGCATTAACCATTTAATAACTGGGCCATAGCCGAGTGATGGCTAAAGTGCAGCTCGGTAACTGGGAGGGCGTACTATGGCGCTATCCGGGGGGGGGGGGGGGTCACAGTTCGCAGTAAAGGGCCAATGACAGCAGTCATTTAATTAATTACATTTAATGTAAACAAACTGTCGTCATGTCCAGTCCTCTCCGCTGCTCACACCAATCGCGTGAGCAGCAAAGGGAGAAGCTGCAGCGTGTCCCATCTGTGCCCCCAGAAGTGTCCCAGTACAAAAAACAGCTCAAGCACATGGTTTTACTAATGCCCCTTTTCCTTCCCCAACTGATAGTGTTTTCAAATTGCCAACAGTCCAAGATGTTTATCAAAACTCAAAGTGGAAAAAGCAGCTCCCTTTTTTTTTTTTTTTGTCTCCAAATGATATGGCCCTAAGGCTAGCTTCACCCTGGCCAGTGCCCTGAAAAGCAATACACTTGTGGTTGGGGTGTGGCCCCATTGACTTGAATAGCTGAGTTTGACAGGCGAAGCCTCCAGTCAATTCCACCTGGTGTGCTAAATTTGCGGCAAAACCTTGTGGCTAGGGTTGCACCGATACTGAGTATTTGCACAAGTATCGGTACTCGTGCAAATGCACCGATACCTGAAACCCATACTTTAAGGCTCGGTTCTTTGAGCTGTCAGTGGGTCTCCCCTGTGTTAAAGAAGTTCAGTAATTGGAGCTGCCAATTTGGTTTGGAAAATGTCAAGCACTTTTCTGCAGCAGAGAATGACATTTTCTGAGCCAACTTTGGGGCCCCATATCTCGGGGCCACTTGATGCTAGGAACCCCAGCTTTGGATATGTTGTAGTGCTAGTTCCACTGTTTGCATACCAATATTTGGGGTTCCTAGCACCAAGTGGCCTCGAGATACAGGACCCCAAAGTTGATTCGGAAAATGTCATTCTTTGCACCAGAAAAGTGCTTGACTCGAGTATAAGCCGAGGGGGGGCACTTTCAGCACAAAAAAATGTCCTGAATAACTCGGCTTATAGTTGCGTATATACAGTATTTTTTTTTTTTTTTGAATTATTTCATTTGTAAATAACTTTTCAATGCTTTATACCATTGCTGACAGCTGTACTCATTGTAAAAAAAAAAAAAAAAAATGGTATCGGTGTGTTAGGTTCAACTCTTAAATAAGTTGCTTATAGTTTATATTGCTTTGCCAAATTATTGCTTCATATAGGAATTAAGACACAGAGTCAGAAATCCGTGTATCAGTTCTTGAGCATAATGGACTGCTGCTCTTTAATCTTTCCAAGGCCTTTTATACAAACAATAGCATTAGCACAACCCCCCCCACACAGGGCAAGGGTAAACAACAACAGGAGTCACCTGGGTTACGAACACAAGCTTCAACACCATGGCAATATAGTTACAAGAAAACAAACGCAGTAACAATTGAGTTCAACAGCCAAAAAGTTAAAAACAGATTTACATGTAGGCATCATATTAAGTGAGAACTCTAAATTAAATCCCTGACCTTATCAATTTCCCCCTTTGACATCATCCTCTCCTTCCCCCTGGGTCCTCATGAATAAGTTCTAGTCAGTTTTCCCCAGAGTCCTTTCCCTGACCGCGAGTTGTCAGAGGGGTAGAACCCATCTCCCTAGGTATTACCAACATCTTAAAATTCAAGAAGAGGAGTTTTATAGGAGTAGGGTGATGTCAATACACATTTATCGGTATGCCCTGTCTATTCTCCTAATTTTCTTAATTTTATTTTCCTGTATACACATATATTTGTGATTGTAAGTGATATTAATATTAGAATAATAATTACCATTGGACTTAACAACCAGTGAAAGGTATTGGTTGCTGTAGAAGACATTCCACTAAATATATCCCACCAATGTGGTGCAGTATCCTGTTGTATCTGTGAGGAAAGATGTACTAGTCTACCTTTTGTCAATAATAATTTGCTACTTTAGGATCATCTATAGCCCATTCGAAAGTTGTTGTTTCCTCTACTTCAAGTACATTAATACCAGGAGTCCATGCATATATTTGTAAAACAACAATCTTCAACAAAAAATATGTAAGTAGATATTTCATCATGTTGTTTTCTCGGGTTGTTTCTTGCAATGTGATGCGTGTATCCAGGTAGGTTTTCCTTCCAGCTTTACTGAGGTGGCTGTGGTCAAGAGTACTTGGTAAGGACCTTCAAACCTGGGTTCCAATGTCTTTCTGGTGTGTTTCTTCACATATACATAATCCCCTGGTAGCAGAGTATGTGTACCTGTTATTGAATTAGGGTCTGGAAGAGAAGAATACACACTTTTGTGGATCTTAGTTAGACGTTGTTGTAATTGTATCACATATGCAGTCAAACTATCACATTGCAATTGCATACTCTGTGGAAAGTATAAACCCAATCTAGGTGCATTCCCAAAAAGTATCTCATATGAGGATAATCCTGTCTTTCCTGTTGGAGTGTACCTTATAGAGAACAAAGCCAAAGGCAGGCATTCTGGCCAAGGCTTGTTTAACTCTTGCATGGCTTTTTGTATTTTTAACTTTATTGTCCCATTTACTCTCTCCACCGATCCCGAACTCTGTGGGTGGTAAGGGGTGTGAAAACTTTGTTGAACCCCTAACATGGTCATCACATTCTGCATGATTTCTCCTGTAAAGTGTGTCCCCCTATCTGATTCTATGGTTTCAGGAAGACCAAACCTAGGTATTAACTCAGTGATCAGTTTCTTAGCTGTGGCTTTAGCTGTAGCCGATTTTACTGGATAACTTTCGGGCCAACCTGAGAATAAATCGATACACACGAGGACAAATTCAAAGGGGCCGCTCTTGGGCATTTGTATGTAATCAATCTGCAGTCTCTGGAAGGGGTATTGGGCCCGGACCTGGTGTTTTCGTGGGGTTTTTACTCTCTGTCCTGGGTTATTCAGGAGACAGATTTGGCAGGCTGCACAGTAGTTTCTTGCAGTGCTACTGAATCCAGGGGCGAGCCATCCTTGGTTCACAATCCTATACATGGAATTGGAACTGACGTGTGTGGGTAGGTGAACTGCCACTGCCATTGCTGGGTACAGAGAGGCAGGCAGGCATATTTTGCCCCCTTCCCTCCATACATTGTCAAGGTCTGGTGCTGCTCCCATTCTGACCCACTTATCTTTCTCGCTCTCCCCTGCTTGCTCCTGTAATTTACTCAGCTGCTGCCATGTTGGTTCTGGGATACTCACCTCTACCGCTGCTAAGGTCTCAGGGCTTCCTTCCCCTAGAGCTGCCTGTTTTGCAGTCAAATCTGCAAATGCATTTCCTTTTGCCTCAATTGTTTTTGCGCTCGTGTGTGCCGCTATCTTCATAATGGCTACTCGTTTAACCTTTTGAAGATTGTTCAGGACTCTCTTAATCCCTTCTCCATGTTTTACAGGTGTACCTGCTGCTGTCAGATAACCTCTAGCCCTCCATATGTGGCCATAATCATGCGCTACGCCATAAGCGTAGGCAGAGTCAGTGTAAATATTCTCTTCTCGTTCTTTTAAGTATTCTAGGGCTTGTTCTAAAGCTTTTAATTCTGCTTCCTGTGCTGACATGTGGGCTGGTAAGGCCTGTGCTTCAATTACCTGCGTATCAGTCACTACAGCATACCCTGTGTGATATTTACCCTTGTCATCAGCAAACCTACTACCATCTATGTACAAAGTGTGCTCAGCATTTAAGATTGGTGTATCTGTAACATGTGGGAATCCCATTGTCTCCTGTTCCATGAGCTGAAAACAATCGTGCTCATTTACTTCCTTAAACAAAAGAGTGTTTAGGTACCTCATTTCCTTTCTCACTAGTACTATTAGCACTATCATTCCCCCTTGCCAAATCTGGTGACTGAAGAGGCAAAAAGGTGGCCAAATTTAAGGTTGTACAGCGCTGAAAAGTAACATTTGGAGGTAAAAGTAAAGTACACTGTAATCTTAATTGCCTGGCCATTGAAATGTGTTTGGGCTGTACCTGAGACAAGATTGCATGTATGTCATGTGTGGTATGCACTACGACTGGATTGTCTAGAACAATCTCTGATGACTTATCTATGATAATTGACACTGCAGCTACCGCCCGTACACAAGACGGTGAACCTCTAGATACTGGATCTAATGCTGCTGAAAAGTAAGCGACTGGTCTTTGTTTTACATGTGCCTGTGTCAGAACACCTGTGGCGTGTCCAGTGATCTCAGCAATGTACAGATTAAATATCTTGGTGTAATCTGGTATACCAATAGCCGGGGCAGAAATCAACAACTTTTTCAAAGTGATAAATGACTCATAAGCTATTTCTGTAAGCATATACGGTACAATTTTCAAACAACGTATAATGGCTGCATCAAAGCGCTAGCATGTGGTATCCACTGTCTACAATATGACACGATACCTAAAAACATACGCAATTGTTTGAAATTCCGTGGGGGTAACATTCCCTTTATCACTTGAACCCTCTCCTCAGTGAGATGTCTCGTACCCTGTGATATACAATGTCCCAAAAAGATAACTTTTTCCTGACACACTTGTAACTTTTTCTTATTAACCTTGCAACCTTTTTCTGCCAAAAATCGCAACAAATTAAGGGTGGTGTGCAAGCTTTCAGTCTTTCACTTATCTGTGGAATTAATCCTTCCATAAACTGTCTATTGAAGGCTCGGATCGTGACTGGCAGCTCTAAATCCATTCTCTCATCTGCCATCATACTTTCCATAGACAAGTAAAATTCTGATACAGTCTGTCCTGGCATTTGTTTCATGGGTGATATTGACCCCCTCTCTTGTTGTTTTGCCTGACAGAAAACTTCTAATCTAACAATAAAAGGGGCCCTTGAGTCTATGTGTCTGTCTGTCTCCAGTATTGCCATCCCCCTCAGCTCGGTCTGCAGGTCAGTCATAAACTGGTTAAACAGGGTCAGAGTCATTTTATGTCTGCATAAATCCTCCCCATCCTGCCAGGTTGCTTCATGTGTATTCATTAACTGTGTCACAAATCTACAGAAAACAGCTGGCTTTACTATAATGCATGTATCAGTGCGTACGGGAGCTACAGTTTCTGAATGAAATTCTTATACTCCACAAACCTGAAAAAAAAAAAAAAAAAAAAAAAAAAACATTCTCTACCCTTAAGTACAGGATATATCTTGTGTGGTTTACGTTCTATGTCAGTGTATGGGGGTGGGATGGTTGAACTAAGATTATTTAAAATTTCAACATTTTTTGTTCTTCTGTCTTTCATATCCCAACCATCACAATCTGGATTATACTTCCACCCCTCTTCTTTCGCTCTATTTGAGACCTTAATTAGGCATTGAACCTGACGCATCCATTGCTTCTCTAACACCTCTCCTTGTCTGTCCCTTTTTATTTCACTTTTTTTTTTTTTTTTCACTATTTCACTCCATACATCCGGGTCTAAACCCGCTGCTCCTTTCACCTTAAATTTACAAAGGACATCCTTTAAGTCCCGTGCTTCATCTTCTCCACAGATGTTTTTAATTATCTGTGGCACTGTGTAATGTGCTACAATAATTCCCTGACGGGGTTTTGTGTTCCTCTGGCCCATTCTAACAGTCCTGCCTAGGTAGCGTGTGGGACACTTAGTGTACAATATAATGCGGCTACAACATATACAAGAATTAATAATTACTTTATATGCTAGCCCAATAGCAAACCAGCTAAGTTACACTAGTTCCTCGTTGCCTTCCTCCTAGGGTGCTAGAATTCTAGAAACCTCTCCGGAATGAGATTTCTGAAACCAAATTACTTTATATGCTAGCCCAAAAATAAATAATTACTTTATATGCTAGCCCAATAACAAACCAGAATGCGGCTACAACATATACAAAAATGCGGCTACAACATATACAAGCATTCCTTTAAGTGGCCAGGTATCCGACTAGATCTCGGGACTTTGTTGAGACCTTATTCCCTCCCCGTATCTGGGAATCCCTCTCATACACTCTTATCCCTGCTTTATGGAGCAGACAGGGCTTATACTCTCAACCCGTCTATGGTTTATGAGTTAGATGTGAGGTTAAGCATAAGCGTCAGACCCCCAAGCTCACAAGCCCTCAGGTTCCCAATCGTGTGAGGTAAGGCGCATTCTGTTGCTTAGTTCGGCAATCCCCTTCTAACTCATACCATCCTTGACAAGGCTCATTCACTTTCTCAACAAGACAGACAAGACAGACAAAACAAACAAATAATTCCAGCAATATAAACTAAAATATCCAGTAATTCTAGACTCACCACTACAGAGGCTGGTGTTTTAAAACCAGGAGAACCGTAACTGACAGAACGGATAGGCACAAATCAGGGGAGCACAGAATATAAGAAAAATAAAGCTTTTTCTTACCTGCGCAGGTTTTTTTTTTTTTTTTCTGTGATTCCCGGAATGCCTATTTCTTTTGTTCCGTCAGCGTAGCTCATCCACCTCTTGTAGAATCATCGGTGAGTTCCTCGTCCGGGCGCCAAAATGTTAGATGCAACTCTTAAATAAATTGCTTATAGTTTATATTGCTTTGCTAAATTATTGCTTCATATAGGAATTAAGACACAGAGTCAGAAATCCGTGTATCAGTTCTTGAGCATAATGGACTGCTGCTCTTTAATCTTTCCAAGGCCTTTTATACAAACAATAGCATTAGCACAACCCCCCCCACACAGGGCAAGGGTAAACAACAACAGGAGTCACCTGGGTTACGAACACAAGCTTCAACACCATGGCAATATAGTTACAAGAAAACAAACGCAGTAACAATTGAGTTCAACAGCCAAAAAGTTAAAAACAGATTTACATGTAGGCATCATATTAAGTGAGAACTCTAAATTAAATCCCTGACCTTATCATGGCCATGTCCATGTGAACATCCTCCTCCATCTGTATTTTACACTTTTTAGCTAATATAATTGTCACAGCAGCTGAAGAAGAACTAACTTTGGATGCGACAGAGGATTCCAAACTTAAATTAGTATAGAACCCGTGCATATCGCTTTACATAAGTGACCTAAGGCCCCCTTCGCTTATTTTTTGATCTCCAGGAAACCTTTCCTGACTTAAACAGAGGTTGCTACTGTTGACTTTTACTTTAGAAACAATAATTTCCTGGCTGTCGTAATATCTGAATTGTAGACGTTTTCGACTTGCTTCATGTGCATACTTGTTGTAGGCCTACAGCTCAGTACTTGTTAAAATCAGAGGGTCAACATAATGGCAAGGAAGTAGTGTTTTCGGAAGTAGATCAGCAGAACCAGAACCCTATTTAAAAAAAATAAAAAAAAATAATAATAATTCACGTTAAGACCGTGGTTTACCACTTCCCCCATGTCAATGATATGAAAATAAAAGTGACTTTTTATATGCTGATGAAAAAAGCAAAAAGTTTCCAAGACCTGCAGGATCCAATGTTTAAGGTCACCACATCCCAAAATTGATAGAGAAAAAACACAGAACCCCCTAAGTGGGCGGGACTTTTTAAGTGACCAAAAACAATAATATATCATATAAAACAGAAGTTTATTCCAAAATGGTATATTCAATAAAAGACTTTGTCACCAAAGACAGAAAAGTGCATAAACGTTTGTATAGATTATGATACATACAGTATATAGACACATGTAGGTTTATTGGATGAAACCGACGTTTTGGCTTGATGCCCTTCTTCAGGGCTTTTTTAACATACAGAGCCAGGTGTCTATTGGAGAAGCATATATGTCATTAAATAAGCATTTATACAAAATACATCTCAAGGATAAATTAGAATAAAATTACATAAAACACAAGAAAGTGAGCACTATAGGTCACGTACCAAAAGAGTATCAATAACCCAAACAATGTGGAAAAATAGGTCCCATGTATCAAAAAGATAAATGCGTAAGGAAGCTGCTGTCCTAAGGCCCAAAAAAAAAAAAAAAAAAAAATATGCTGATAGTATTTTCATTTCCACATTTTATGTGCGAATATGAGCAAACAATTTCCTTTTTTGTTTCTGAAGAAGAAAGGAAAAAAAAATTGGCACATCTCACAATCTAATCGAAATGAATATTGTGTGTGGTGTTTCCCCTTTTTTTTTTTTTTTTTTTTTTTTTTTTATTGTGCCCACATTGACTGACTAAAGTGATACTAAACGTATGCTGTTTAATTTACATTGTCCCTTCTATTTCAGTATGTGGATGATGGCACAAATTATTTTAATTAAAAAAAAAAAAAAATCTAGGTATCTTTTTCCTAAGGCTTAATTTAATGTACACTATTTTCAAATGGTCAAAAATTAAAAACGTCTGTAAAATGCAAGTTAGGCTTCATGTACACGGGATGTTTAACCTCTCCTGAACGATTTAACTTGACAGCTAGAAACCGGCGTCTACAAACATCCGTTTAGCCGCGTTTACATGCTGCATTTGCGTCTAGAAGCTTTTTTGTTAAAGTGAAAAACGACTGTTAACGTGAGTTACCGCGTTTAGCAGCGTTTACAAGCATTTGGCATTTCAAATGCATCTGAACTCACTGTGTTGTTATTGTTGTTGTTATATATAATTTTTTTTGGCGTTCCCAAAAACAGTTTCTAAACTCAACTGCCTAGAAACCACTATAAACTCCCCTGTGTACATGTACTGATGAGATAACCTAGAGGAGAGATCAGGGGCAGCTGAAAAGAATGTCCAACTGCTCTTAAACGTCCGTTTACCAGCAGCAGTGTACATGAGGCGTAATAGATATAAAGCTGTCGCATGACCCAGATATTTCCCAGCCTGTCTGCAGGGAAACTTACTGGTTTTTAATTTGGATTTCAAATATATTTTTTGTATGACAATCTTTATTTTGTGGAAATGACAGCATGGGGCTGATTTCTGCCAGTCACAGGCTGTGTCACGCCCCTCCAGCCTGTGTCTAAGAATAAGAGAGGTGAAGCCTCCATAGATCTGCATGCAATACCCTGCCCCCATTGTGTTTAGCTGGTTAGTGGGCATGGAAAAGATTGGAGTGGGCTGTCATTTACCACTGTGTATATGCCCACATGTGTGACTCTATAGTCACATGGGCTGCTCAGGAGTGATAGGGAGGAAATGCTCAGCATAGAAATGCACTGAAAACTGAGCATGTGCAGAGCTGCCAACACTGCTCTGGAAAATCCCTAGCTGAATTGGGGACATGGACAGAAGGGGGAGATAGAGAGCAGCAGGATCAACCAGGTTTTTTTTTGCAGAATACAGAAAACAAATCTCAGTGACTGAGTACGAACAGCATGTAATACACAATTTATTGATGGTGGTTTAGTGACACTTTAAATTGCTTTAGTATTGGCACTATGCTGATTGGCCATTACTACAGAACCCTAGCTGACCAATGATGACCTGATCTCAAACCTAATGTGCACACCAGGGTTTCTAGGTGAAAGTTGGTCCTGGTTGGACTGATGTACGTATGTATGTGCTATACATGTAGAATCCACGTGAAAGCAGGAAATCGCTGTATTAGGTGCTGTTACTGCATTGTAAAACTCCTGTCACTGCAAGGACTCACAGAAAGTAATTGTTTTCTGTGTGTCCCATTCACACTGCAACACAGTACATAGCTGCTGTAGAGTGACATGAATGACGTTTACTTTTGTACACCTCCAAAGTTTGTACAAAAACTAAAAAAGGGAGCTTATTCAGGCACCACACTGCCCCCTACTGCAGGCAGGAACAGACCGCTGCTAGAGAGGCAAAGGGCTTTGGCAGCTGTCCGTTCTTGTGTGAACCGCCCCTAAAATCTGTAGATCTGTGCTACCTTCATCTGTCTGTCTGACTGCCTTTTCATTTTCACCCCACCAGTCATCGAGGTCTCTCTAAGGCTCAGTTCACACTTGTGTGACTTGGGAGACTCAAAGTCGCATGACAAGTCGCAGCCCATTGATTTCAGTGGAACCCGTTCCAATCTATGCGACATTGAAAAGTCACATCAAAGTTGCACAAGTGTGAATGGAGCCTTAAGCTGGGTATACACGAAGCGAAAATTGTCCGGTTCAGCAGAAATCTGACAAATTTCCCACTACGTACCGCTGTCTGCTGAACGGTCTTGCTGGCGTTGGCTGCTTCAATCCGTGCTTGCAGTCAATGGCTACAGCGCTGATCTGTGTATTCTTGGGTGGGGGGGGGAGAGAGAGACACAAGTCTGTTTACATTCGACTACCCATAGGTGAGAATGGAGGGTCTGTTTGGGTCCACCTGAAAAATGGACAGGCAGACCCCATCTGACCCCTCATGTGAAAAGGGCCTTTAATCAGTCAAATTTCAGTCTTTTAGATTGCAGTAACCCCATATTCTTTTATTGTTTCAATTGTGGTAAATTGCAAAAGGTGAATTATGTAATAATGGTTGCTATGTAATATGATTGCTTCACTGTTTGTTCATTTTTGGCCCTACTTAACATTCATGATATGTTATTTCTTTCCTTTTTGCCTTTGTTGTCTCCAGAACAGGGTATACAAGGAAGACATCTGCAGGATCTCACAGAGGAGCACTTGAAAGAATTTCAGATCAGGTAAACTTATTTCCTGATGTATATATTATTCTAATCTCACAAAAGTGAGTACACCCCTCACATTTTTGTAAATATTTTATTCTATCTTTTCATGTGACAACACTGAACAAATTACACTTTGCTACAATGTAAAGTAGTGAGTGTACAGCTTGTATAACAGTGTAAATTTGCTGCCCCCCTCAAAAACTCAACACACAGCCATTAATGTCTAAACCGCTGGCAACAAAAGTGAGTACACCCCTAAGAGAAATTGGCCTAATTAGCCATTTTCCCTCCCCGGTGTCATGTGACTATATATAATATATATTTTTATTTTTTTGATGGTATATTTCCAGCATTGATGCAGTAGTTGCATGTTAGTGGTGACAATGATTTCCTATTCCTAGTATTAGGCTTGGGTTTATGTTAAATCCAAACTTTTGCTGAGTGGTTACATACACAGATGGAATACATATGCATGAACTCACTTACATGCTGTAAAGATTTGTCATCCTGTTGACCTGCCTTGTGATGCAGGTACTCCTGCCAGACAGCTCAGCCAGGTTGGTGACCTTGCTTTTCTCTGCAGGTTATATAGCTTTGTCACAGACCCCCAACTACAAGTGTAAACGAACACTCTGTAAAAGTCATCTGTAAAAAGAAAATAGAAGAAGGAAGCACCAATGTCCTTTCCACTCGCTGTGTGGTGCCACTGGAACAAACTACGGTTCCCATCATTCAGTGGGAATTGTAGCTGTAAATGGGCGTGACAGACTGGGAATTTCCTGGCCTGTCAATCATGGTGTTGTGTTATTGTGGGTGGGGACAGACCAGGAGTCTGAGATATCTGGGTCCTCCCACTACAGCCACTCATGATCTGATTATGTTGTTGCTGGTAAAAGAAATAAACTGCAATGGGGAAGATACAAGACTGGTGGCCCAGAGAAGGAGAAGGCAGAGCAGACACCGGCCTTTCAATACAGTTTTGTATGGCTGAACTCGCATTGGATTCACACAAAAAAGGGACAGGGACTTATCCCCCCCCCCACCCCCCACCCCACACTGGAATCGGATCGCATGCGATCTGATCCATGTCCGAATCCACTGTTTGCACCGTGATCTGTGAACCGATCTGGGGGTGTCATTAACATTGTATTGACACCCGCAGCGGTTCGCAGAGAGCATCGTGAACTGCCTGCGGGAGAGATGCGGGAAGTGGTGCTGGTTCCCCCAACGCTACAATGTAAATCCAGGCGTAGCCTTTATTTATACAGATTTATGGGAGCAATTTTTACAGTGGCTGCAGAATTAGATTGCAAAAGATGACCGTATTTGTGGAAAGTAAGAAATGTCACTTTTGGATGGTAAATGGCTGTGAAGTTCTACGTGCCAACTATCTACCATCTTCTTGTACTGCAGTTCAACTTTGGGGCATTGTGAAATGTAATTTCTGTTGATAATTGGATATCAATTTTTAAAATAAGGAATTGTTGAAATTTTAAGATTCCTAAACCTGCTGAAAAGTTTGTCCAGAGTGCTTAAAAAAAATCTTTTATGGTGACTCCTGAGGGGCAGCAACAAGCTACATTATTTTTCCTTATTATGAATATAAGGAACATATGTGCTGTTCTGAGTTTACTGAGATGTTCTGTGTGCCCAGGCAAATATTTTATTGTCCAATAAGTTACAGTATTAGAATTTATTTATATACTACTTGTGGTTAATGTGTATTGATGCAGATCCCTCTTGCCATTCTAATGTTTGTAATTTTTATAGGACTTCAAAATAAACTGTTGGGTTTTATATTAATTTTCATAAACCCCCTCCCATTGAAAGTGGGGGTGCCAGGATCTGATATGTAGAAGTAGTGAGATGAAGAGTTTCCTGTTTTTTCCTTATTGCTCATGACTATAAAGAGAGGTAAAATTACATGCAAATGATGTCCAGCTACATTCTGCAAAAAAACAGAATTCATTTTTGGGTAAAGATATTCTTGAAGTTTCAATATCCCGTTTCCCTTTTGTTTACTTAAATTTTTTATGTTTTTCTCTCAGGACTGTAGCAGAAAGATTGGATTTGCTCTGTTGTTTTAGGACACTGTTCCAAAATTCAATCAGTATTATGAAGGTATGTCACTTCTTCCTTTTAGTACTTTTTATTAGAGAAATTCAATAATATAAAACCTCTCCTTTTTATAAATATATTTCTCCTTTACAATCACATCCTCTACCTTTTTCAACCATTCTACCATCGTCGGGGGCTCTTTTGCCTGCCACTTCCTTGCAATTAATTTTTTACCTTGAAACAAGTACCTAATTATTGCGGTCTGCGTATCTCTTGATATACCACTTTCCTCCATCGGACCCATAAGGCAGGTTCTGGCCTCCATGCCCAGCGATGTCCCAAACACAGAGTTTATTTTATCAATTATACCTTCCCTATACTTGTACAGCCTGGGACATCGCCAAAGCATGTGTACCAGATCACCCTTCCTATCCCCACACCTTTGGCAATCAGCATCAGGCCTTCTCCCAAACATATGTAACTTCAGAGGCGTGTAATATGACCTATGTACTAAATACAGATGGGATACAATCTGTGAAGGAGAAAGAGATCCTGGGCAGGTATGTCACTTTTTAAGCATTCCATGTACTCCACCACCAAGTGATGTGCAGGAAAGGAAAGAAACTGGTCTGAAATACCCACCTTTCTTCTGCAGTCCTTCTTTAAATTATTTTCTCTGCCCAGCCTTAAAGTGGAAGTCCAGGCTTAATACTATCTAAGCTTAAACCTGCTCCCTATACTATCCTGTGAAGGAAATATGTGTATACTTAATCTAAGGGCGCTCCAGTCACATGATCTCCCCAGCGGCCGGCTTTAAGTGGTTGTATAGGCTCAAGGGTTTTTTTTACCTTCATGCATAGAAAAAGCCTGTGTCCAGCAGCCCGGTGCCCCCCCCCCCCCCCCCCCCAGCAATGTGCATGAGGACCTCAGCTCCTCCGGGTCTCTTTCCTTACATTGGCGAAGACAGAAGCGGTAGCCATTGGCTCCCACTACTGTCAATCACAGCCAGTGAGGGGCCGAGCTGTGCCCACTCTGCGTGTGAATGGTCAAGCGGAGCAGCTGCTTGGGAGCCCCCATAGCAAGCTGTTTGCTATGAGGGCACTAGGCAGGAGGAAAGGGCCTGGAGCGCTGGTGGGAGACCCAAGAAGAGGAGGAGAAAAACCATTACACAGAAAATTGAGGTATGACATGTTTGGTGGGGGGGTGGTCAAGAACCTTTCAGGGGAGAGGAGAGAGCAGCAATAGCTGCAATGCCTGGGAGGTGACATCCCCCATAGACCTTCTATGGAGCATTTGTCTGCTGTCCTTCCTCTTCCCTGAAGCCGGTGCTGGGAGCCAATCACATGACTGGACTGCAGCGCCCTTAGAATATAAATCTTTCCTTTACAGGATAGTTAGTATATGACTTAGAATGAAGGGGGTGGGGTGGGGGGGGATGACGGCAGGCTTAAGCTTAGATAATATTAGCCCAGACTTCTGCTTTCATAGAAATGGTTGATACGGTATGGGGGCAGCGTGGCAGACTGAATGATGGATTCCATGCTTGGCCCCTATACTGCCTGTGGCTTTCTGTGCCGGAAGAATGGATGCTTTTCTGCATGTAATGCAGTGCAAAAATGCTGTCATATGTTTTTGGTGTTACTAGTATCACCCTGAATAAGGCTCCATGCACACTGGGCTTAAAAAATGTCAGTTTCCTTGGCAGAAAAAAAGCCTGTACAGAGCATTTTTTGTACAGAGTTCTGGGGCCTTTTTTTTTTTTTTTCCCCCCTGCCTCTAAATGTTGAGCTTTAGGCCACTTTCACACTGGGGTGCTTTTCAGGTGTTTTAGCGCTACAAATAGCACCTGAAAAGCACCTCTCAAGCCACCCCTGTATGAAAGCCCGAGTGCTTTCACACTGGGGTGGTGTGCTTGCAGGACAGGAAAAAAAAAAGTCCTGCAAACAGCATCTTTGGAGCAGTGTATACACTGCTCCCAAAACACCTTGCCCATTGAAATCGATGGGCAGCACTTCGGCAGCGGCGCTTTTAAGCGCTATGTGGGCGCTTTTGTGGGCAAAATCTGCTTGCTTGTCAGACCTTGCTAATAGAGAGGTCCACCATTCAGGGTAAGGGTCCACCTTCAGCATTTCTTTGGATTTATTTCAACAGAGAGTCACATCTTTATACTCCTCTCTTCTCCCTTCACCTATATGGGGTACGGCGGGATGGAATGTGGATGTGTTTCCCTACTTTCATGAAGTTGATACACACTCATGGAACTTTTTTGCTCTTCAGTTTATGGACTAAAATCACTACTCTTACGTATTTTCACCACTGATGAATTTCACTCTGTCTAGTGATAGTTTGAAGTGATCACTCATTCAGTATATGTTATATTTGAATTGTGGATATATGTGTTTTTGCACACAAGTGCACACTCTTCTCATGTCATTTATTTTATTGCACTTTTATTCATGCACTTTCAATTAATCCATTTTTTTTATTCAATTAATGTCACTAGTCTTTGCATACAGGCTGTAAGCGCACTTATTTAGCTTTTTTAGTTTACTTTACACAGCTTTTGTGGGCGGTTGTGGGGCGCTTTTAACCCCTTGTTAACCCCTTCTTTGGGGTTAAAAGCGCCCCACAACCGCCCACATAGCGCTGCTAAAACGAACGGCACGGGACGGTCTGCAGTGTGAAAGTGGCCTAAAATATGCCTGTGCATGGACACATAAGATAACATTGAGCTGCTTCTACAGGTAGAACATAAAACTCATGTAGTCGCAGCAGGGTTTTTTTTTTTTTTTGCTGGTGTGAATGGAGCCTTGCGGTCAGCCTGTCTTGAACTCTTTTTCCATGAGTCATTCTCCTAATCTTCACAATGACAAAGGTAAGCTGAACATTGTTGACCTTGTGACGATAACCTGAGTGCTTGTTGGTGGCAAGCCATTGAGGTTGTTTGGACAATTTATATCTTAATATATTTTAACACTAAAATAAACATGCCCTTTTGTAAAAAAAAATAAATAAAAAAAAATTATCTTTGCTTACAAAAAAAAAAACAAAAAAACAAATTCTGATATCTAGAAAATGCAATGAAAGGTTAGACTGGATTAAGAGGAAAAAAGCTGAATAACAGAGTAGAATCATTTGGGGATTTTAATGTAATTTTGTGAGCATTTGACTCTCTTCAGACAGTGGTTTGAAGGAACAGGCTAATTTGTGTTAAGGTGGCCATAGGTGAATCGATCCATGTGTGGCCACTTCTGTTCAACCGCCCTGTTGGATAAAAGCTGCTTGATCAGCGGCTGCAACACTGATCTGTCCATTTTGACAGCGGGGAATCTCCCTGCTGTCAAATTACAATAGCACAGTGGGGAGGATTCCCTCATCCTCCACATACTAAAAACATTCTGATAAATTATAAGTCTTCTATCTAAACTGTCAGTCGTCGTGTGTATCAGTAAGATTTTGTTGGTAGTATTTGCTTGTACCACACTGGGATAGGGTAGGATGTGAATGTTAAATATTCTCTACATCTTTGTCAAATGATACTGCACTCTGTAAATTAATGTTACTTTATTCATTCAGGGTAGGCCTAGGCACTGTTGCATATGGAACATCTGTGCATCCCCCCCCCCCTCAAAACCCAGAAGCACTGCACTATTAGCAAAATTTGAGACATGGTGGGAACACAGTGAGGGAACCTTGCTGTGTAAGTATACATGCTTGGGGGCAGGTGGGCTATGTGCCGACACCGTCACCTTACCTGAAGTTCAGTTTTTATGAAAGAACAATGACTGAAAAGGGTAGGATTTGTTCAGCCATCTCCTAAATTATTTTCTGTTTTAATGATCTATACCAGGGGTAAGCAACATTCATTACTACAAATCCCATCATGCATCTTTCTCTGGAAGTCTAGCCTGTGCCTGATACATTTAAGTAAAAATACATGCAGCATGTAAAAATGGTGATTGATTAATTTGCCCATTTTAATTTAGCAAAATCTGCCTTTTTCCAATAAAAAAGTAGCCTGGAACTGCATTCACCCTGCAATGTCACTGCGGCCATTTTAACTGAGGGCAACTAAAGCCAGTGCCATTTTGCTTCTTGGTAATCCAGCCGCTTCTCTGCCCCACGTTGCTAAATCTTGTGCATGTGCAGTATGGCTGCGCGTGCACAGTATTGCTTCAGGCGCCACACTTGCGCTGTAAAGGCACAGTGGTTGAAGAATACTCCCGTCTCCGCTTATCTGGGTCTCCTCCAGAACACCTCCGCTCGCTCTCACGAGATGGGGGTGGGGGGGTTGGAGAGCCAGATGACTCTGGAATTTATGCCGATGATATCCCAGCAGTCAAGGGGACTAGACCTCCTTGCGTCATTCCCCTAGACGAATGATATGGATGGAAACCGGAACTACAATAAAAAGGGGATTTAAAGGTAGATAATGCCTTTTTTTTTTTCTTTATGATATTAAAGTGGAGTTCCGTCTGGGGAAAAAAAAAATAAAAATCAGCAGCTATACTGCAGCTGCTGACTTTTAAAATAAGGACATTTGCCTGTCCTGTCCTCTCCCGAAGCTGACCCGTCCCTCAGCTCCGGGTGCTGGCGCCGACATCCTTACTATGGGAAATGGAAGTGAAGCCTTGCGGCTTCACAGGCTGTTTCCTACTGCTCATGCGCGAGTCGCCCTGCGCAATCTGAATGGTCCCTGCTGTCTTCTGGGACCTGTGTCTCCCAGAAGACGGGAGGAATGAGGAGGGGCCGGACATTGTGTAGTTCGGCAATCAATGCCCGGAAGTGGGAGCAGATACCTGGATTTGACCGATCAGCGAAAGTGCCATTTCTGGGTTGAAACTCCGCTTTAAGGAGGTGGAGAAAAGCCAAACGGAATAAACGGAATAAACTGACTAAAAGGCCACTTTGTTTACAATCACTTTAAGGTGATTGTAAACGATCACCTGGTAAAACAACCCATTCAGTTTAAAATAAAAATGTAAAGACAAACCAGCTTGGACATGCGTAACTATGTAGACACCGCCACTCCAGTGATCTCCACCTTGTGGCCTATGTCAAGCAGCTGCTTTGCTGCAATCTGAACACAGGAGGCCAGATGCTTGGCACGGGTGCTATTTAGGCCCCTTTTCACACTTGTGCAACTTGGGACTGCAAAGTCGCATGACAAGTCATTCCCCAATGAATTCCAATGAGTACCACTCATCTGTGTGACTTCAAGTCGCACCAACTTCAAAGTAGTCCCTGTACTATTTTGGTCTGACTTTGATGGGGGTTGAGGTCCATAGACCTCAAGTTTACACAGGCATTCCCTGAAATCGTGGCAAAATCGCATCCGTGGCAGTGTAAAAGGAGCCTTAGAAGAATACTTTTGTATTTTCTGAATTGGTGCAAAGCGATCTCTTATTGGACAAGGTTGAGCGTGTGAGCTCACTTCCCCTGCAACTCCACCTCATCCAGTCGGATTGCCTTGCATTCGTTTAAAAAATCCAAAGCAGAGCAGCACTCTGTGATGCAAGGAGGAAGAAAAGAACGGCTGCACACCACAGGAACGTTCCACTGATTCTATTCCAAAAATAGCAAATGACAGCGAACAAAAAAGACAGTGTCAGAACCCCGGAGGTGACGCGTGCGTTTGACACTGACCTCAGTGCTTCTTCAAACCAGAAGCACTGAGGTCAGTGTGAATTGCACTCGTCACCTCCTGGGTTCGGACACTCTGTCTTTTGTTGGCTGTCATTTGCTATTCTTGGAATAAAATCGGTGGAACGTTCCTGTGGTGTGCAGCTGTTCTTTTCTTCCTTTTGATCATCAGTGGCGAGCCGTGGCTTGCATCCGGACTGTAGTGACTGCTCACCTGAACCCGCGTCTTCCTTGTTTGAATACTTTTTGATGCAAAACAGAGGAAAGGTTGATTTATGGATTGGGAACCAAAACAAGAAGTTTTCTGTCCTTTTAGCAAATAGGAACAAGCTAGTGGCTTAATACATGGAGGTAGGGGGAATTGATGGGCCATAACACTACAATCTGCAGCCACAACATGTGAGCTCACCATTACAAGGTAAGGCAAACGCATGACATCGGGAATATAACTACACTAATACCTAGTCAAAACAACAGAAACATTTGAAAGTGCACAATGTCTAATTTCTTAAGCATGATGCCATTGAGCAGTGGGATCCACTGACTTTGCGTTCATGGAAATCTATTCACAGGTTAAATTGTGTTCTGTGTGTGACTTTTTTTTTTTTTTTTTCAATCCCAGTTCAAAATCACAAGGGCACTCTGCCCCTGTGCTTGCCCAGAGCACACACTAAGATAAGAGCAGTGTCCCACTGATAACTTGTTTTATAGTGTTTGAAAATAGTTTTGTTTTTGCTTTAACCAGCAGCTGTTGTCTGGTGTATTGATTGTTTTCCTTGTGCTGATAATTTCTGTACCCTGAGAAAAGTGTACAAAGACCATTTTCTCACGGTGATATCAGGTTTTATTTCTGCTTTTCTTGCCTGTATAAGCTAGAGCTTCAAGTACCCAACATAGAAGAACAACTTTGCGGTTTGCCAGAAATGGACACAATGCAAACCCAGTTTAACCCCTTAGCACCGACCGTACACAAATTTGCAGTCGTGGCTTGAAGGGGTTGCAAGGTTTTTTTTTTGTTTTTTTTTTTTTTGTTTTTTGTTTTTTTAGAGCGGGTGGTTGGCTTTTTAGGGATAACAGCCGATGTGGCCTTCCGCCACTCTTCCTGGGCCTCTCGTCCCACCGGGAGTCCTGATCCACGATCCGGCGCATCCACCGGTGTTCTATCAAAACGCCGCTGCCTATCAGAAAGTGCAAAGTCCATCGCGGCCATCTTGGATACGTCCACAGTAAGCCTACAGTCAGAAGGCTGCAAGCGGCGGACATCTTTTTACACCCACCGAAGTCTTGTATTTCACACCTTATTTTTACCAGTAAACTGAGCTTATATAGTGAAATACAGAATTTTAAAATCCGTCAAACTGTTTTGATGTTGAATCTTAAAAGCAGCAGTGTCCTGTCAGATTAATAAAACTGTGAGATCAGCAGGCTTGCCACTGCTTTTAAAATTCAACATCAAAACAGTGTCACGGATCTCAAAATACTGTACTTCACAATATAAACTGGTAAAAATATGTGTGAAATGCAAGACTTCAGTGGGTTAAAAAGAAGTCCACTTGCCGTCTTTTGAATGCAGGCGGGTGTACCAAGATGGCCGTGCCAGAATGTCACCTTCGTTACATATTCTGATGAGTAGCGGCTTTCTGACAAGACACCGGCTAGGCTGAGACTGGAACAAAGGCGGAAATGGCTTAGATCGAGTCTCCTATGTAAAAACACGGAAGCGACGTCCCTTCCGGTTTACTCGGCTGCCAATGGCGCCGATTTAAAAAAAAATTACATGTTTGGTATCTATTTACTCAGCATAACATCCTCTTTCACAGTATACAAAAAATTCGGCTAACATAATGGTGCAGTGTTGTTGGGTTTTTTTTTTTTTTTTTTTTTTTTAAACCACTTCAGCCCCGGAAGATTTGACTGTTGAATGACCGAGCCTTTTTTTTTTTGTGATTCTGCACTGCGTTGATTTAACTGACAATTGCGCGGTCATGCGACACTGCACCCAAACAAACTTGACATCCTTTTTTCCACACAAATAGAGCTTTCTTTTGGTCGTATTTGATCGCCTCTGCCGTTTTTATTTTTTGCGCTATAAACAAAAAACGCAATATTTTGTACTTTTGCTATAATAAATATCCCTTTTTGATTTTAAAAAAAAATAAAAATAAATGTTTTTTTCTCAGTTTAGGCCGATATATATCCTTCTACATATTATTGTTAAAAAATCGCAATAAGCGTATATTGATTGGTAAGCGCAAAATTTATAGCGTCTACAAAATGAGAGAGAGCGATTTTATTTTTTAATCGGGACTGCAACATTATGGCAGACACATCGGACACTTTTGACATATTTTTGGGACCATTGGCATTTATACAGCGATCAGTGCTATAAAAATGCACCGATTACTGTAAAAATGTCACCGGCAGGGAAGCGGTTAACACTAGGGGGCGATCAAGGGGTTAACTATGTTCTCTGTGTGTTTCTCTGCTAATATAAATGTATAAAAAAATTATATATATATATATATATATATATATATATATATATATATATATAATTATATTGAGGGTACTAAGTAATTTTCTAGCAAAAAATGAAAATACAGATTTTAACTAAGCAACAAATGTCAGAAATAGGCTTAAGTTTGGAAGAGTGGGTGTAGATCGCTCTGGACTGACTTGATCAGTCAGTATTGTAGGGTGTGGGCAGATGGAAGGAATTGGTTTCCAGAGGTCCGTGCCCAGTTTAAGAAAAAGGTGGTGGAGAGCCCTGTTTGAGCTTGGGTTGCTACCTCAGTATGTGGCCTTAAGTTCGATTCTGCGTATTATGTGGAAGTAAAGGAGCGCCCGGTAGCCAGTGAAGGTAAGTATATTTGTATTTTATTTGCAGTTTCAGCAGTAAAGAGGCCAACACGTTTCGGGGGATTGAGGACTCCCTCTTCATCAGGGCTGCTAGTAGAAATGGTTATGGAATAATTGTTTTGGAGGGTGCCCTTGGCACATGAATCGGACTGTTAGAGGTCCACAGCTGGTTTTGTGTTCAGGCAGCAATTTCCTCTTTTTACTGTTGAAACTTCAAATAAAATACAAATATACTTACTTACCTTCATTGCATACTGGGCGCTCCTTTACCTTTTTCTTCCACAGAACCATGTCCTGTGGTCTGATGAGACCAAGATAAACGTATTTGGTTCAGATGGTGTTAAGTGTGTGTGGCGGCAACCAGGTGAGGAGTACAAAGACAAGTGTGTCTTGCCCACAGTCAAGCATGGTGGTGGGAGTGTCATGGTCTGTGGCTGCATTAGTGCTGCCGGCACTGGGGAGCTACAGTTCATTGAGGGAACCATGAATGCCAACATGTACTGTGACATACTGAAGCAGAGCATGATCCCCTCCCTTTTGAGACTGGGCCGCAGGGCAGTATTCCAACATGATGATCACTGATTGCACCGTTCAGGAATATAGGCAGTTTCTTTTGTTGAGAGAAAAAAACACTCTTCTCTGGGTGATCTATGTACATTGCAGGGATTTTAACACACGGTGTTGCAGATTTCTACCTTTTTTGTTATTCTGAAGTAATAGCTGGTTGTTTCTCTGTGTCCATGTGGAGAGTGAATCTGTATGGGAGTCCTTTTATAATTATCCATTAGCTGCTGCACCTGCAGGGCTCTAATGAGGAAAATGGCAGGGTCTGCATCCCTTTTTAGGCGTGGTTTCCCTTTGAGGGTATGCCACCAAAATTTACATTTTTGTTGCAGGGGATGCTCAAAATCTGATTTTTGTATGTTAATGTAAACTTCTGGGAAAATTAGTGTGCCAATCACACAAGTCGGAAATGACCTCTCTGTACAGAATGCCACCAGGTAGCGAATTTCCATTGCATTTTACAGAAGCTTGCATCGCTGCAGATTGAAAAGAAAAGTTCTTTTTTTTTTTTTTTTTTTTTTTCCCCCCACGAAAAGTGGAGTTACCCTTTAATGTTACTGACTACTCTACAGTTCAGTATGATGAGTGCTGATTGGTGAAATCACATCTTTGATACTGGATATATAGGAGGCTAAATGGAAGTTGAGGACTCTTATTCTATGTGCAGTGGCCAGTTATATCAATGTCGGTATCAAAGTCAAGACCGCAATATACATTGCAGTTTTGAAGTGGTTTACCCGGGGTTATGGCTTAAGCTATCAGCCATAACTCCGGTATTTTTTATATATTTTTCCAGTCAGCGAGTCTCTTTTCTAGCGATCAGAGTGGCTGATTAGCCGCTGAATCGCTTTTAGAAGCAGCAGGACACTTATTAACTACTTGCGGACTGCATGCCTGCAATGTACTGGGGACAGGGTGTTTGGGCGCATGGCTGTGTTCAGTCACAGCCCAGAGTCCTGTGTTGACAATCAACACAGGGCTCTGTACAGAGGGAATGATTGCAGGAATAAGAAACAAAGATCTTTAGTAAAAATCTGCACACATTTAACCCCTTGATTACCCTAGATGTTAACCCCTTCCCAGCCAGTGTCATTAGTGCAGTGACAGGGTATAGTATTGGCACTGATCACCGTATTAGTGTTATTGGTGATGTCATTGGTGGGTCCTAATCTGTTAGTGTCAGATTGCCCCGCCGCACCATCCCAGTTCCATTCATAAGTTGCTGATCGTCACCAATTAGTAGTATACAAATTCCGGTATAAATGTCATCATAGTTTTGTAGACCCTATAACATTAATGCAAACCAATCAATATACACTTGTTGGGAACTTTTTTTTCACCGTGTAGTGTTGCACGACCGCGCAAATACTGGTAAAGTAACTTGGTGCTAATTCGCAAAAAATGAACTGGTCATGAAGGGAGTAAAAACTTCCGGATCTAAGGTGGTTAAAAACAAGTTGGCAATGGCCACTAACCTATTTATCTGTCCTGATCCTTTTGAAATGCATACTATTTAAATTGCAATCATTTTTGAGTATTTTAGTTTTCTTGATGGATGAAGGTGACATATATGTATGTGGTTTCAGTAGGAACCCACTTCTATGAAATTTAGTTTTTCAGCCTTTCATCTTTCACCAGAACACAGCTTATCTGTGCAGGTTGCTTCTGTGGTGATATCACAGAGCTTTTGGAAACCTAGGTGTTCATTAGGTCTCTTCTGTTTATAAATACTCTGCCTGTCAGCAACTTTTACAAAATTGAGTTTAATACAACTTTAAGACAGTGCTGTGTTGTTGTGTGTGGGTTTTTTTTTTTTTTTTTACCTTAATGCGTTAAGGTAAAAAAACGCCTTCTTTACTGCAGGAACCTCACAGCCCCCTCACCCCAATCATAATCCAGTGATGCGCACAAGAGCAGCGTCTCCCACCACTGACTCTCCTCACTATGAGGATTGATAGCAGCAAGAGCCATTGGCAGGGGGTTGGGCTGAGCCACCAGGTCTGTGTCAATAGATGCAGACATGGGTCGGGAGCAAGCAGCTATGGGGGGGCTCTCAGCGAAGAGGAGGAGCCAGGAGTGCCGGCGGGGGACCCCAGAAGAGGACAATCATGGCTGCTCTGTGCACAAGCATTGCACAGCTCAAGTTAGGCTAGAGCTGGGCGATTTTCTCTCAAAAAAATTCTTATGTGTGAGTTGAGCTGATGGTTTTTGGGCTGTCTCTTTGCAGGATGGGACTGCCTCTTTTTGCTGAATATATGGGCCTGTCAATTTTCAGGATTGGGATATCTTTGAAAATATTGCAATCTTTGCTAGATTGGGCTATCTTTTTGCTATTTTTTTGCTACATGAAGATGTGCTTTACAACGGATTAGTAAGGGCTCCACCTCCTTGTTCATAGCCAGAGTCTGATTGGCTGCCCGCAGCCTTTTATTGGTTGAACCTGAGATGGCTCTTTGACTATGCCTGTGAATAATGAGGATCCCTTAATAATCTGTCACAGCAGAACTAGTGATAGGAGCTCGGAGTGGTAAAAGAACACAGTTTAGGGGACACTGACAACCCATGCTACAACCCTGCAGGTGTAAACAATTCCTATAGGTCTAGGCGCCTGGCTTCTAACTTTTTAACACCTAGATTCAAAGGAAATTTGTCAAGCTCTGCCCTAGTGAATGCGTATAACTCCGCCCACTACGTGAGACTCCAGTGAATGAGGTGAAGCTCCAGTGAATGAGGTGAAGCTCTGCTGATGTCCACCATCAAATTTTGTGCAGGCAAAACTGCTGTGGTGGGTCTTCTTCCTTCTTCCTTCTTCCTTCTTCCTTCTTCCTTCTTCCTTCTTCCTTCTTCCTTCTTCCTTTCTCCTCCTCCTCCTCCTCCTCCTCCTCCTCCTCCTCCTCCTTCTTCTTCTCCTTCTCCCCAAATTGAAATTTTGCCACATTCATTAAACTCAGGGGCAAATCCCCCATGCAAAGTAAACAGCCTATTTGCCTTTCAACCCCTCTAAGTCCCGGTTCACATAGGTGTGATGCGGGAAACCTGCGAATCCACTGTGGGTTCCCGCATTGCACCTGACTCGCAGGGCAATTCACACTGCCATATGCGAACAGCTGGGAGTTTCAATACAATGTTAATGACACCGAACTGACTGTTCGGACAGGAATCGGATTGCATGGGTGTGAACACCCATGCGATTCGATTCTAGTGCGGACCAAAAAAGGGTCCTGTGCGAGTTTGGTCTGAATGCGATGCAGATTAAGCCATACTATCTGTAAGGGTGAAATCGCCCAGACATCGTTTGTAATTTGCACTGCAGTGCAAATTGTAGCGCACCAGTGTGAACCCAGCCTAATTCTGAGTCACTCCAGTCCTTGACTGATGATAAACTTATCTTGAGGAGTTGCAGTCTGTGTTTGTAGAATGATATGCATTGTATAAGTAAGAGCAAATAGAGGATCAGCCTGTTGCTTCTACCAGTGAAGTTTCCAGTCTTGGGTTATTTAAAACTCCTAACACTGCAGAGACTTTTACTTGGTTTTAAAAAAATTTCTTCCAAATATTATTAAAAGTATCCCGACTAGTTTTCTCCCCATGGCATTTATTAGACTTGTTTTTAGTTTTGTGGTCCATTACGATTGTATCCGGTTGAAGTCCACTATAACAAGGCGTTTTTCCAGTAGAGGACATGTCTGTCTTTGAGCGCCAGTTCAGCTGAACTCGCACGATTTAATTCCCGCATGTCAGTCCTGACTTTGGGGGTGATTTCAGAGACCTCTGTGCGGGTTGCTGCACAGATGCCTATGGAAATCGCACCCTGAAGTCGCCAAAAGTAGTACAGAAACTACTTTTGGGAATCGGTGTGGCATCGCACCAATTCGGACGGTGCAATTGCCACCGATTTGGATGCAAAATCGCTGCAATGTGAACCTAGGCTTGGACCTAACCAATAAGCGGTTGAAAGCCCTTTCTAGAGCTCTGTGCTTCCCTTAACCCTGTCTGTGGCTTTAGTCGTCAAACCATGTCTGACAGGTCAAAATACCTTAATGATCAGATCACTGGTTGGTGATCCTTTGCTTTTTGAATGTGTGGGGTAGATGGATGAAGTTAAAGATTTTTAGCTGTGACTCTTTACTTATATCTCAATTGTCTGATGTCAGTACATGTATAGGACACTTTGGTTAAGGTGCTGGGCTGGGAAAGCCCTGTGTAAGAAGTGTTTAACCCTCATGGCCTTCAAGGGGCAATATGTCTTTGAACCAGCTCTTGATGATCCTCTCAAAGATGGTACTGGTGACACAAAAGCTCGATAGAATTTAGACCTAAGGAACAGCCTGCAAAGACTTCTCCGTTCTGAATGTTAGGAAATGTCCCTTCATTTCTCTGTTCCCTCCATCTCCTCATTAACACCCCCCCCTTGGCTCCCTGTCCACCTGATGCAAGGTCTGGCACTCAGTCTGACAAATCCTCAGAAAAGCCGTTCCTCCCTTGAAGGATGCAGGTGGAGTTTGTTGACTTGGATGCTTGGAAAGCTTGCATCTCAGACACCTGGGTGCGGGAGGTGGTATCTCAGGGCTACAGACTGGAGTTTCGCTTTCTGCCCCCTCTGTTTCACCCTTCCTTTACTCTGCACAAATTAGCAGATCTCCATCAAGCCCTCTCAGGTTTTATAGTTCTGCAACAGAATAGCTTCAGGGGTTTTACTTCAACCTGTTCACTTTTTTTCCCAAACCTAAAAGTGATGTTAACCCTATCTTGAATTTCAAGGCCCTGAATGTTTCTGTGGACATTAAAGATGGTTGCCTAAATTTACCCATCTTTCTAGCACATTGGCAATTCCTATACTTTGCTTTGGGGACAATACACTACCAGATTATGGCTATCTTCTTTCGGCCTCTTGTCTACACCTTGTGTGTTTTTCCAAGGTACAGGCCCAAATATTAGCCCCACTTTTGTGGCATTTTCAATTATGGGATACTTGTATGACTACCTTCTGTTGAGAGGACAAGTCAGTAAGGCTTCTGCAGATAGTGTGTCTTTGTGGTGTTCAAATGTTGTTATAGCATTGGGAGGATCCTGAACCTTCAGATATCACTGGAACTGATTCACCACTTGGCATAACTGGGCCTGGTTGTGGTCGTGGATGCATCTGAAGCCAGAATATTTTTTTTCCCACAGAAAAACCTTCTTTAGATTCTTCTCTCTTGGGTTCAAATCAAACTCTCCAGTCCAGAAGCTGTCTGACTCCACTTTTTTTCATGAGAGTCTTGGGCTTTATGGTAGCCTCCTTCGAGGCAGTTTCCTCTACCCAGTACCACTTGAGACATCTGCAACACAACATTCTGTTTTCATGAGAAAAAAGAAATTAGGGAACTGACTATTGTGAGATTACTGCCAGCATCCTAAATAGCATCACAAAGAGAACATGTACCAAGTGCATTGGGAGATGCCCCCTTGGACTTTGATGGCAGAAGTAAAGTATAAAGAATCCAGGTAGATAAAAAAGGCACAAAGGTGCCAACTTTATTGCATACAAAAATAGTAGAAAAAAAAAAGTGTGTGTGTGTGTATATGTATGTATGTATGTATGTGTGTATATATATATATATGTATGTGTGTGTGTATATATATATATATATATATATATATATATATATATATATATATATATATATATATATATATATATATATATATATATATATTTTAAAAGGAAAGATCAATTTAAATTACTTTTTTTTTTTCTACTATTTTTGTATGCAATAAAGTTGGCACCTTTGTGCCCTCCTTTTTTTTTTTTTTTTTTTTATCTACCTTGATTTTTTATACTTTACTTCTGCCATCAAAGTCCAAGGAGGGATCTCCCAATGCACTTGGTGCATGTTCTCTTTGTGATTCTGTTGTCCTGAAACAGGTCCGTCTGATCTTCGGACAGACTGACTCCAATAACACCGACAAACAGGTTGCCCCTGGTTTGGTAGCTCAGGAATCTGGCTCTGGCATTCTTTGTTTCCACGCTTTTGACCCTTTCCTTGCTTCAAATCCTAAACCTAAATGAGGTTGATTTTGCGATTTGTCACTATAATGATAACCTTTAAAAAGCTATACCCCTAAAATCATATAAAAATATTCCAATTTCCTTCTGCCGGAGCTAATCTTGGGGAAATTCTCTGCTGAAGCCTGCAGCAATAAAACTTATGGAAGTGTTGGTTTTCCTTGTTCCCCTGCAGCTCTAACTGGTTCCCTACTGCTGACCTTTACATCATTGCTGATTCCTAACTTCTGAGTAATGACTATTGATGTCGCTGGGAACCAGTGAGAGCTGCAGGCAACCCAGCAGATCGATACTAATATTGTTCTACAAGGCAAAGGTGCTATAGCAGAAGCAGGAAATTTCCTGTGCCTTTTTCCTAAATCCATCCAAGAAGTTCTTCCATTTCAAGCCCAGCTGCTTGAGGATTGGACTTTGAAGATCCACCTTCAGGTCAAGAAATTCTGAAAGCTTATTGTTTTAGAGGTTTTGCAGCATTTTGGAAAGTTTTATTTGAGTGTATTTTGATACTTTGCTTTGGAAAGGAAGCTAAATTGTATGTATGGGGAAACCAGGAACCTTCAGGCCGGGTTCACACCAGTGCGGTGCGAATTCCAGCTACATTTTTCTCTGTGAAGAGAAAATGCAGCTGTTCAGCTGTGCCTCTCCGTTCTATCTGCAGGTCAGCTGAGCAGAGAGAGGGGGGCATGTATGGAGGAGAAGGAGAGAATTTGTGTTCACAACGGAATGCATCTGCGAATCAGATGCGTTCCCATAGAAGATAAGGTGCTTGTAATTCGGTAATTTGCACCGCAATGCCCAGAAAA
This sequence comes from Aquarana catesbeiana, assembly GCF_042186555.1. Taxonomy (NCBI): domain Eukaryota; kingdom Metazoa; phylum Chordata; class Amphibia; order Anura; family Ranidae; genus Aquarana; species Aquarana catesbeiana. The sequence continues at coordinate 207,174,853 of NC_133335.1, forward strand.
CGCACATTTTTTTTTTGGCAATGCGCAGTGCGAATGCAACTCGCATATATGTGAACCAGATGCATTCAAATGAAGGTATTTTAAAATGTCCTGCGAATTGAATGTGGTGTAAGCCGCATCTAATTCGCATAGGTGTGAACGGGGCCTCAATTAGTTGGTATGGCCCTGATTTCTCTCACAATCCTGGGCCATAATTTGTTAGCTGTCCTGTGGTCCTGTGGTTAGTGCACATTTTAGTAATGATAACATTTTGGCAAAGTTATCCACAAATATTTGTCGATTTTTAGATCTTTCTAGTAAAAGGAAAATAGGAATTCACAGGCATACATAAAAAAATAAATAAATAAATAAATATGTATTTATTAATATATACACAGTGGGGACGGAAAGTATTCAGACCCCCTTACATTTTTCACTCTTTGTTATATTGCAGCCATTTGCTAAAATCATTTACGTTAATTTTTTTCCTCATTAATGTACACACAGCACCCCATATTGACAGAAAAACACCGAATTGTTGACATTTTTGCAGATTTATTAAAAAAGAAGAAACTGAAATATCACATGGTCCTAAGTATTCAGACCCTTAGCTGTGACCCTCATATATTTAGCTCAGGTGCTGTCCATTTCTTCTGATCATCCTTGAGATGGATCTACACCTTCATTTGAGTCCAGCTGTGTTTGATTATACTGATTGGACTTGATTAGGAAAGCCACACACCTGTCTATATAAGACCTAAGCCCCGGTTCACACAGGGGCGGCACGACTTGCAGGTCGCCTTACCAAGGCGACCTGCACACGACTTCCACGGCGACTTGCAAAACGACTTCTGTATAGAAGTCTATGCAAGTCGCCCCAAGTCGCCCCCAAAGTAGTACAGGAACCTTTTTCTAAGTCGGAGCGACTTGTGTTGCTCCTATTAGAACGGTTCCATTGTGCAGAACGGGAGGAGACTTGTCAGGCGGCTAGGTCGCCTGACAAGTCGCCCCTGTGTGAACCAGCACTTACAGCTCACAGTGCATGTCAGAGCAATTGAGAATCATGAGGTCAAAGGAACTGCCTGAAGAGTTCAGAGACAGAATTGTGGCAAGGCACAGATCTGGCCAAGGTTACAAAAAAATTCTGCTGCACCTAAGGTTCCTAAGAGCACAGTGGACTCCATAATCCTTAAATTGAAGTCGTTTGGGACGACCAGAACCCTTCCTAGAGCTGGCCGTCCGGCCAAACTGAGCTATTGGGGGAGAAGAGCCTTGGTGAGAGAGGTAAAGAAGAACCCAAAGATCACTGTGGCTGAGCTCCAGAGATGCAGTCGACAGATGGGAGAAAGTTGTAGAAAGTCAACCATCACTGCAGCCCTCCACCAGTCAGGGCTTTATGGCAGAGTGGCCCGACGGAAGCCTCTCCTCAGTGCCGAGACACATGAAAGCCCGCGTGGAGTTTGCTAAAAAAAACACCTGAAGGACTCCAAGATGGTGAGATATAAGATTCTCTGGTCTGATGAGACCAAGATAGAACTTTTTGGCCTTAATTCTAAGCGGTGTGTGTGGAGAAAACCAGGCACTGCTCATCACCTGTCCAATACAGTCCCAACAGTGAAGCATGGTGGTGGCAGCATCATGCTGTGGAGGTGTTTTTCAGCTGCAGGGACAGGACGACTGGTTGCAATCGAGGGAAAGATGAATGCGGCCAAGTACAGGGATATCCTGGACGAAAACCCTCTCCAGAGTTCTCAGGACCTCAGACTGGGCCGAAGTTTTACCTTCCAACAAGACAATAACCCTAAGCACACAGCTAAAATAACAAAGGAGTGGCTTCACAACAACTCTGTGACTGTTCTTGAATGGCCCAGCCAGAGCCCTGACTTAAACCCAATTGAGCATCTCTGGAGAGACCTAAAAATGGCTGTCCACCAACGTTTACCATCCAACCTGACAGAACTGGAGAGGATCTGCAAGGAGGAATGGCAGAGGATCCCCAAATCCAGGTGTGAAAAACTTGTTGCATCTTTCCCAAAAAGACTCATGGCTGTATTAGATCAAAAGGGTGCTTCTACTAAATACTGAGCAAAGGGTCTGAATACTTAGGACCATGTGATATTTCAGTTTTTCTTTTTTAATCTGCAAAAATGTCAATAATTCTGTGTTTTTCTGTCAATATGGGGTGCTGTGTGTACAATGAGGAAAAAATGAACTTAAATGGCTGCAATATAACAAAGAGTGGAAAATTTAAGGGGGTCTGAATACTTTCCGTCCCCACTGCCTGTATA